>NW_008692938.1:130082-146707 GCF_000695815.1 Acanthisitta chloris | reverse complement strand
GCGGCGGTGAACTCTCTGGGAAAGGCAGAGCGCGGTGAAAGCACCAGGACCGCGGGGAGGGGAAGAGAGACGCGTTGAGAGGAGCCGAGGGCTGAAGGCGAGGCTAAGAGCTGAGCCGGGCAGCGCTGCCGCGGGGACGGATGGGGAGCAGGAGCGCTGTGCCCCTCAGAGACTCCGCTTGGTCTGCCAGGCAGGGACTGTCCCGGTTTGGGCTGATGCGGAGGATTCAGACGGGACGGAGCTCTGCGCGTTCACGGTGCTCACTAACAGTGGGAACAGGGACAGGGTGACTAAACCAGGCGCAGGTCATAGCACAGGAGCCCCAAGGCAGGTGAATGGCTCAGCTTTGCCTTTGCCCCTCTGTTAACCCCTTCTGCCCCCTGTGCTGCTCCAGGGAACACACAGTGTCCCTGCTCAGGTTTGCACCACTAGACTCTGACCGTGCCGAGCGTTACCTGCGCGTTCAGTGCTTCACATCTGCACTGAGACACTGTGCACGAATACACAAACACGGCGCGACCGCTCCACTGCTGCTGGGAGGGCAGAGCAGCAGGAAAACACTGCTGGGCTGCACACACGGCTGAGAGCGCGGGGTGCCCTGCCAGAGGCAGCCCCAGCACTGCTCTGAGCTGCCCTCACTGCTCAGCCCCTGCAGCACTGGCAGCAGGAGAGAGAAGCACACACTGAGCATCGGCGAGAGAGCTCACCACGCTGCACCTGTACCATCTGCTAGCCCAGGGACCTCGTCAGACTTTGGGGCTTGTTGCTGTGCCCCAGCAACAACCAGCATCCGTCTGTGTGGGGCCAGAGTCACAGAATAATCAGAACTGGGAATCAGTAAGGATCAGCTGGCACATTCCACATCAGCTGCTTGTGCTTGGGACATCCAGGACAGCAGTGTGACCCGGAGAGCAGCAGCAAGGATCAGGCTCCCAAAGACATGCACCGCGTGGGTACCTTCAGGGAAGGTCTTAAGCAGACAAATAAACCAGCTAACATCCAAGGCATAAACAAAGACTTAACACTACATCAGTGTCCAGATGAAATATTGAATTTTTCACTTTGCTCATCACTCTGGAAAGTGGCACTGGCTGCCCACTGAGGGTCCCTGGCCCTGCGGCTGGAGCACTCAGCATGTTACAAAGCCTCCACTCTGCCTCCCACCCCTGGCAGCTGCAAGCAGCAGCTTCAGGAGCATCAGCAGTGCCTCGGCAGCAGCTCCTGCTAACGCTGGTTCAACGAGGAGTGGGATGAGGACACTGACGACTCTGACAGAGGCCACTGGACACTCATTAGCTGCTAATGACATCTGATTGCTATGGCGCGTCCTTTGCTCGGACTGGGGACCTGGAGGTGAGCAGAGCAGCTCTCTGAACTCACCAGCTCCCAGGTGAGTAGGAACGTACGTTGCTCTGAAAATAACGGAGCTGGTGCTGCAAACTCCAGACTGGATCAGCCGTGGAAGTTGCGGAGAGAGAGAAGCAGCGTCACCGTGGGCGGCTCCCCCCGTGCTAATGAATAGACGGCTGTCAGCTCTTACTTGTCTCCCAGGATGGAACAGTAAATAAAATCTGCTATAGCCCACAAACGTGGCTGAGTTACGGCTGTCTGCTGGGACTGGAGTGTTAGACTTGTTGGTTAGTTTTGCAGGGAATTCAGAGCACTCCAAGGGAAGTCACGGCAGTGATTTAAAATTCCACCCCCTGTGAGACACCGCCTGGGCACATGGGCTGAGGGGAGTTTTCCCTGGATGCAGCAGAAGTTGTGTGTTAGGAACAGGGTGGATTCTGTTCTGAACAGAGCAAACAGCCACAGCACCTGCTCAGCAGAGGACATGAGACTGGATGTCATAGAATCCCAGACCAGATTGCTCCAAGCCCCATCCAGCCTGGCCTGGAACACTCCCTGGATGGGGGTGATGTACCCCCAGGGCTCTGCTGGGTCACCCTGCTGGCACGTCGTGCTCTGCAGGAACAGCCACACGAGGGAGGTTCCCCTCCTGGAGAGCTTTGGGAAGGACACCAATCCTTTAGCACTGCAGAACTCCGGGATGATGCGCAGCAAAAGGTATATCATAATTAACCTTAAAAGCTTAAGCTTTTTCCTTGCCTGTGCGTGACAGATTTATAATATTTTCTCTTTCCTTTTAAACACTGGATTCTTAGTGCAGACAGTGATGTATTGAATAATCAATTTCCTTATCTACGTAGCACATTCAAGCGATCCATCAATGCCAGATGATCAATCCAGCTTGGGATTTTAAGTGTATGTATGTGTACTTGTGTATATATTTTCCTCCTGTGTCGCTGTCAGGCCAAATAACATCTCCCTCTCTGTGCTCCTTTCCCAGTGACTTTTGTTTATGGTGTGTAAAAGAAACCCCCACATTATATTACACCTTGTAAGTTTTACGGTACTTGAGAGGTTTATGTGCTATGAATGTAAAGGGCAATGCAATAACGCAAAGGGCAGGGAGACATTTTTAAGCACAGAAGGATATACACGGAGCTGAGGAGATAAATCTGGGCAGATAATCGTCCCACTGTGTCTCTCCTATTTATGAGAGGAAGAGACATTCACTGCAAATCATGCTTCAGGTCACTCGTGCCCTGCTCTCTGCTCTGTGCCGCATTAGAGGCTGCTTTAATGTTCTCAGTCTGCTCTGGGGTCTGTGCCCTGGTGTGGTGCTGTGTCCAGGCCCCACGGAGGGAGTTCAGCCCAGGTGGGATGTAATTCCCCATCACTTAGGGAGTACATTGCTCTTGTGCAGCTCAAGGACTTGGGTTCATGGAAGATTGTGTGTCTGTCATCCCTTTTGGGAAAGGGCTGAGCTACAGAATGAACTGTGGGAAGAAGAGAGATCACAGCTACCAAACCTGAAGCTTCTAGATGGTTCAGCTGAGGAAGAGAAGCTTGGGCTCAGCCTCCTCAGTCTGGGTGTTTGCTGCTGGAGTTGGCTCTGTTTGGGCTGGACAGGAAACTGCTCCAAGAACAGGTCTGGGAACTTCAGCAAACTCTGTCCATACAAGCAGAGGAACTTCACGGCATCTTGCTCTTGTTAGATTTCTGAAACAATCAAGCCATGAATCCTTCTCAAATGTGAATATTCAGAATTCAGCATGTGCAATTAGCAGCAGAATTGGAGACAAAACGCCATTACTTTCTGAGGTCAAGATAAGTTCTGGATGGAGGTCACTGTTCCATGTGCTGCGTTCGGAATCCAAGTTGTTTTGTGGGCTTATGATGGCAGAAACGCTGATGGTTTTGCTATCGCCACATGTTCGGTACTTTCTGCGCAGGAAAAGATTTTGCCTTAATTACTTTCAGTCTTAACTGTCTGGCACAGAGACAGAATTTTCCTCATTTGAACCATCTCATCAAAAGTTGAAAACTTAGCTGGAGGCTGAAGATCCCTGGCAGAGCCCCACGGAGCTCCCAGGATGCGTCCTGCTCCCCACTGCCACTGCAGCTCTCCCACTGGGCACTTACCACCTGCGCCCAGCAGCTCCAACCAGGGCTGGGAAGACCATGGCCAGAGTCCTCACTGGGCAGAACATCCTGGGACGGGAGGAGGGAGCAGAAGCTGCAGGAGAATCCTCCACATCCATGTCCCTGGCGCCTCCTGCAGCTCCAGGTGCCATTGCTGTGCTGTTCGTGTTTGCAGTAATGCTGTAACCACTTTAAGCTGAAACAGGGACCTGTAAAAGGAGGTTCTTGGTTTAAATCTCTGGTCCATAAAATCTTAAAGACCTGCTCTTCCTTTAGAGGGAAAGAAAACCATTTCCTTCCTCATTTTATGCACTTTTTTCTCACGAATCTTTATTTCTGCAGAATCAGTTTTTGTCATCTTTGCTTAGATGAAATTCAAAACGAGTCCTTGGCCACTTCACTTCAGGGTGGCATCTTGGCTTGGCTCATAAGACTTGAATGGAGATGGGATCTGTAGCTTCCTTTCCTATTTGTCTGCATCACAGGGAAAGGGTTGTCCAAAAAGGTGTTGCGAGATCTTAGATGAATCCAATCATCATGTCACATGCTGAACTCCACTCCACACCCTCAGGCCTCAGAAGTGGAGGGAAGAGATGAACACAGTTGAAATCTGAAGTACAAGATGTACTTGCTGCTATTTTAAGGAGAGGCTGCACTCAGATTTCCTCAGCAGCTGGGTGGGAGTTTCAGTTATTGCCAGTGCTTGGAAACAAACCCCTCGGTATGTTCCTGGTTTCCCAGGGACCCTGCGAGGTGGCACCAGGCTGGGTGCCACTCTGGGCACCCACGCTGTCCTCTCCCCACAGCTCTGGCTCCACGAGAGGAGTTTACCTGGGAGTTTCCCCCAGCCTGGGGCCCACCCGCTCTCTGTTTCTTGGCTGTGCTGTTAAGGTCATTCCATGTGGTTACAGACTCGCTGTGCTTTGTGAGTGTTTGTGGGGAAACCAATTTCCATATGAATTATGGAAGTTGATACCAACACGGCTGTAATTCGTAAACTGTTCTGACAGCAACATTCTGGAGGGAAATAATAAAACTTGCCATTAGGGGAGTGGACTTGTGAGTCCTGCAAAGAATTCTTGTCCGAGGATTATTTATGATCATTGCACACCAAAATGTATTTTTGCATTTTTATTGCTGGCAAATTACTTGTAAACCCACCGGGGAGCTAATGATTCCTCCTCTGAGGCCACGCGACTCCGTTTTGGTTTGTATGTGCTCGTTCTGCGACCGCCTAAGCCATCACTTTTGATCGATAACAACAATAATTATTTCTGAACAGCCTGAGCGTCCAAGGGTTAACTGTCCCTCGGCTCTGGCTGACAAAGCCTGTGGGACAGTGATGGATTCTGGGGTTGGTGGTGCCTGGGCAGGTTTTCCCTGGGTTGCAGTAACGGTGCTAACTACCTCTAATGGGGAGCACGGATTATTTATGTTCTTCTGCTGCTTCTCATTAATTTTTCAGAGCACTTGGTTGAAGAATTCCGACTTCTTGGCTTCTTCATTAGTGCTCCCTGCTCAGCAGCGCAGAGTGGCGGAGGTGAATTACTTCACCAAGGAGCATCTGAGCTCAGATTGCTTTACAGGGGCTGCCAGGCTGAGCCCAGCAGAGCTCTCCCTCCTGTCCTCTCCCCCAGATGCCAAGGGCAGCACTCACTTTGCTGCTCAGGATGCTCTGGTCATTCCCTGCAGGAACACCCTGGCTGCAGGGAGCAGCAGGCAGCTCAAGATCAACCTTACAGACGTTAAAAGGAGCCCTAAATTTTTCCCTGCTATGGTTCACGGGGTGATGACACCTCTTGTTTCTGATGTGCCATCCTGGACAGACTCTCCTGGTGCAGCAGAGGCCAGAGCTGCCCCCAGGGATCACAGCTCGGTGTGACCGTCCACTGTGGTCCCTCCTGGAGCCTCATAGCCCGCCTGGCATTCCCCGGGGATGAGCAGGAAATGGATGGAGATGCTGGTTAGCTTTTGGGGATCATGGGACACTTGTACCTTCATTACCAAAGTCAGCAACAAAACCAGCACACGACTAATTGAGTTTTTGATCGTGACAGAGCAGTTTGTTAGAGCTATGTTTCCTTTATGGATTTTCAAAGCCTTATTTTTAGAGAAGCACTTTTTGATCTGTTGTTGGCTCCTGCTCTGCTCCGTTACAGACTCCCTGCGTGGCTTTGAACAAATGGCTTTGCTCTTCTGTGCCTTAATTCTGCCCTTGTAAAATCGGGCCGAGCGCACTCCCAGCCCCTCTGGGCTGGGGAGGTTTGAAGCTCTGGATGGCGGTGGCTGAGCGTGCCAGGGTCTCTGAGACAGAGCACACACATCTGAGCAGGCACAACCCTATTAAACCAGTGAAATACTGAGACTACAACCCAGGACTGTCTGAGTGGAGCAATTCTGGGGAAAAAAGAGAGTATCCTAAATACACTTAACTGCTTATTTAATGTAGATTTTAAAAGTTATTTATCGAAATTTAACAACTGTTTACTCAACCCGGGACTGTAAAGCCTCTAAAACATACTCTTAATAATCCCTTCGTATTTAACTAATGTACAATAGCGTGTGCTATTACATCCCAATTACATCCTATTTGAGACACTTAATTAAAAGGGAGGCTGTAATAAGCTCTGGATCGTTTGGCTCCTCAGCCAGACCCGCTCGGCGCAGGATTCTGCGCGTTGTTGGCACAGGGTGGGCAGGGCTGGGGCACTGCCACGACGGGGATCTGTGGGGCTCTCAGGATTGGGGGTCACTCCTGCCCCGTATGGGAGGGGGAGAGGCTGGGCCACACTTGTGGACGCCAGAGCAGTCCAGGACTGGAACGCTCACAGGACACTCTTTGGAATCAGCCACTTAGCACAGCAGCTCTGCCTTCAGCACTGCCACAGAAACCAGCACTAGGCCCTTCCCTGCAGGAACTACCTCCAGCTTTGCCACCCCTTTTGGCCAGAAGTTCTGGCGTGAAGAGCAAAACTGGAAGGTGCACCAAGGCCCAAATGCTGCCCAACGTTTGTGGGAACCTTGGACCTCCCTGCTGGGTGTCTGAGCAGCACCCACACTGCCCTGTCCCTGCTGCAGCTGGGAGTCCCAGCTGGGAATCACAGCTGGCACGGGGTGCCACGCTGGGATCACTGCCCTGTGCCAGGCTGTCACCACAGGCTCTGCGCAGGAGCCCTCGGACATCTGTCGGCAGCTCCTCGCCGAGCGACTGCTCTGCTCCTCTCAAAGCAAAAACAACAATCCAGGACCCTTTCACTCAAGCCTGGCTGAAATCAGAAGTGACAACAGCTTTGTGCTCGCTCCACAGCGAGATGTGGAGATAATTAGTGTAAGTGAATTTTGTGCCGTTAATTATCGGCCTGAGATTCGAGGCTGAGGGACACAGGGACCCCACGAGGCATGTCTGACTCTTCAAGGCTGGAGTTAGCTTATTCAACTGCTTAAATATAGCTCTTAATCGTGTGGCTGATCCTGCAGTGCCAAAAAAAAGGCAGGATAAGGGATCCTTCTGCTGCCTGGGTCACCGTCCAGGCCCTCACTGCGGCACCCAAAGGGAGTGACAGCTGTGGTGCCACTTCTCCCAGAGAGAACTGACACCCTCAGCTCCTGTTGTAGATGGATAAAACAAGCACAGAGGGATCTGTGTGCGGCAGCTCTCGGCATTTCACAGGGATTTCCAGGCAGGCTTGGGTTTAGGAGCTGCCCGTGAACCCAGTGCACAGAGGCTCATAAAAATCCCATTTTCCCCTCTAGCTCGACAGTTGTATTTTGTTTGTAGTCTAAATCTAATAAGAGGATCAGCAGAGGTTTTGGGAGGGATCTGTCCCAGTCCCGGGAGTGGTGACTGCCACAGCCACATCCCAGCTGAGGAGGGAAAGCTCTTTCCTCCCAGGCAGGGGCTGTTCCCCAGGACCTCAGGGAGGAGAAAAGGATGCTTCAAAGTGAAAGGGAAAAATGAACCTCCTGGGTATTTTTGTTGTTCCAACTCCTTTAAAATGATGTTTAGATTTTGTTTATCAGCAATTACACACACTCAGGTGGTATTTAGCAGCAGCCACTGATGGATGCTCTGTAATCCTATCCCAGAGACAGCACATTTGTTTTCTGAACTGCACACAGTCTGTTACTGTGTGGTGCTGAACACTTTGAGGGTTGATGCCTTTCAGCGTGGAGCATAAAAGCCAGAGCTCCCTGGCAATAACCTGCATTAATCAGGCTTCCCCAGGCCACAGGCCTCGGAGACCGTGACGTCTTCTTCGTACACCAAAGCCTGCCAGGATTCCTCGGTGAAAATCCTCCCACCGACCTCCTGCTCTTTCATTTTCCCTTCACTTGGTTGAAAGGGGAAACACCCTCCCGGTCCAGGTCCCACTGCTTTAGCTGCATCTCCACATATCTGTCGGACAACAGCTTACAAGGGGAGGGAGAAGCAGCTGCAACTTGCTGGGAGCAGGAGAACTTCAATTCCAGAGGAGTCAGCTCCTTTTGTTTTCCACAAGAGCTGTTGAGTGCTCAGAGCTTGTAAAATACAGTCACTTATTCAGGCTCCTGAAGTGGGTTCAAGGGAGAGGTGCCCTGCAGGTTTCCAGAGGGTTGGGAACAGCAGGAAGGTCCCCAGAGCCCTGTTGGCTGCTGCACTCGGCTGCACTTCCACAAACTCCTGCAGGAACTGGAATTTTGGTGCATCAGCTATGTTTTTATCACTGCTGGGAGTCCCCAGCTGTTTGATACATCCCAAACTCCCTGACTCCTCTGAGTGGGTGGGAATGACACAGGATGACTCCAGAAGGAGCCTGCTTTGAGGTGCTGAAATATGCCTTCAGAGCTGTGTCCCGAGCGGGATGGCCACAGGGGCACAGCTCTGCTCCAGGACGGTGGGAGTGCAACCACAGGGCCAGTCACCTGGCTGGGGAACGGGGTGTGAGGTGCAGTCTGTGACCCAGGGACACAGCCCTGGCCTGGGCAGCTCCAGCAGGGCTGTGTCTCATCCAGGCTGGGTCAGCTGGCCAGAATCCCACAGGCAGGAGAGGCTCGTGGTGCTCCTCGGGGAGAAGGGCCCTCCACAGTGATTTAAAGCACTCTGGAAAAGGCCAAAACAAGCAAGAAAAGCCAACCAAACTTGGACTGCAGCTGGACACTTCGGTCTGGAGCAGTGTGTGACCTTGACCTCATCCAAGCTGTATTTTCCTCCTGAAGTCAGTCCCTGCCTGTCTCGAGGGGCAATTTCTCAAAGGACTCCTCCAAGCTGCCAGCCAAAAGAAACCTAATTGTTGGGCTGTGTCTGAGCAACTCTGAAAGTTGCCAGTAACAGTTATCTCAGCCCATCACAATCAGCATAATTTTAGCCTTAACTGCTAAATATTGCTGCAGAAAGACCAGTTGTCTTCCTGCTCCGAGTCCTCACAGTTGCTCTCTCAGGTTTCAAGATGCAGCGAAAGTTTTTGGGTTGGTCTTTTTTTTTTTGCACACTACGTTTCAAATGCTTCATTGTCAAACTGGTTAAAAGCCCTTATTTATAAAACGTGTGCGTCTCTTTCAGCTTAACTGAAAAGGCATTAAAATAACTGCAGCTGTGGAAAGAATAATTACAGCGAGATTTTGTCAAGGACTCTCTTGTCTGATGTTGCCATCTGTGACATGGTGAATGCAAAGATCATTTTAAACATGGGCGGTTAATGTAGGGGATGATTTCAGAGCTTTTGATATTTATGGTAAATTATTTAACTTTATTGTTGGTTTATGGCCTCGTTATTCCGTGTCTGAGGATCTCTGCTTCGTCCGTTGTTCTGCACTTGGGTTCTGCTCTGTGTGAGAAGTGCCCTGCAGTGAAAGCAACACTTCACACGTTTCAGAAATGTTTCAAGGAGACATCACACTAATCAGATTATTTTCATGCTCCTCAGTATCATCCTTGACGCCTTTCAAAAAAACGTGCAGAGGAAGATCTTCCTATTGACCAGGTGTTAACAGTCAGTCCTTCAGGCATGGGCAGTGACAGGGGCTGGTACACACCACCTTGTTGCATTAATTGTCTGCTGCCTCTCGGAATATTGTGTCTGAGACTCCCTCTGAGAGGACATTGCTGCATTATTTCCCTCAACAACCCCCAAACGGCTGAATTAGGAACAGACTGTCGCACTGGAGATGAGTAATTGGCTGCCAGAGGCACAGAGCAGGGGACTTGGCTCCTCTGAGCATGAGGCTCACACCGAGCCAGGCCCACAGGGCTCGTAACCAAACCAGGGCACGGGCAGGTTCTGGGGTGTCTCCTCTGGTTCTGAGGTGTCTCCTCTGACTTTGAGGTGTCTCCTCTGGTTCTGGGGTGTCTCCTGTGCCCGTGGGATGTCTCCTGTGCCCGTGGGTGTCTCCTGTGCAGGGTGCAGGCACTGCTGGGCTCCTGGGGCTCCTCCAGCTCTGGCTCCTTCAGTGTGTGCACCCAAAGCACCTGCCCACAGACCCCCGTGAGCGTTTCCCTCCTGACACACTCCATGGTGTGGTCAGTCCTGGGCAGCTGCTTTGGAGAGCACAGAACTGAGCTCGGGAGGGACCTGGAGCTGCTCACCTGTCCCTGCAGGAGATTCTTCCCTCCCACCTGCCCTCTGCGGTGTGTGTCCTCTGCAGCTGCTCAACATCTGGCTCTGCCTGGCTCTGTCCATGCTAGGGAGGAGGCAGCACTGCAGCCTGGACACCCAGAGCAGCTCCAGCTTGTCTGACCCACCGGGGAGGGACACAGGCGCATCGGGAGGAGGCACAGCAGCTGCAGCCAGGAGCACTGCCCTGCAGACACACCTTCATCTCCAGGAGATGGCTGAGGGTGGATCTGGAGGCAGCTGAAACGCTGCTAGAGGTGGGAGGGGAAGGTCAGGAGCCATGCGGCACAGACTTGCTGCAGCAACTCTGCAGAAACTTGGGCTTGGTGCAGCCAACGGCAAACCCAGACACTGTGGGCTTACTACAAGGGGAACTAAATTGGGAACAAATGTGTGGGTTAGGGACTAGCAGGGAAGAAACCAGGTAGTGCTAATTTTCCTAGCTATAATACAGCCCCAGGGCAGTTCCCTGTTTGCCCTCAGCCATCAGGGAACGCAGAGCCCCTCAGGAGGTTCTCCCAGTCTCACTTCCCAGCCCAGGCTGTACAGGAGGCTTTGCCACATTCGGCTCAATCTTTCACATTTCAGTACCTAAAATTAGACACTGAGCTCCATCCCTGCACTCTGGAGTTCCCAGCTCCAGGGAGGCCAATGTGCAAACGTCTGCAAGCACTTGAAGAAATATTTAAAGAGCAGCATTTGCAGCCCCCTGGAAGCCAGACACTGCCAGGTGTTCCTTTGTTTGGAGCAAAGTGAGTTTGTGTATGCAGGTGGTTTATGCTGTTTAGTAAATTCTGGTAATTTGTCTATCCCTGGTAACTCGTGTTGCAAAACAACTTGGCTCATTTTGGAAACAACTGAAGGAAATGGGATCAGGAGAACTGTGCAGCTGATAAAACACGGGCAGTACTCAGGACGAAACGATGTCACCACCAGTAACTCCTGTTTCCCTTTGAGCAGTGATGGTTTCTAAGTCATAGTGTGAGAATTCCCTGTCCAGCTCTGCCCCACGTGGAGCAGGAGCCTGGTCCTGCGGGACTTGAGTCCCACCAGGACGTGGGAGAGGAGCCAGAAAACGCCAGTGGGGAGAGGAAAATGCTGGAGCTCCAAGACAGTGTCAGTCAATGACAGCAGGAGCATGATCTTCAGGATTCCTAGTTCCTCAGACTGTTTTAGTGATGGGAATGTATCAGCCCCAGAAATCTCTCCGTGCACAGCAATCTGCTCATCCCATTTGGATTCCTCTTGCTTGGCACCATTTAGGGTGTGTGAGGGGGAAGTCTTCCCCCTTTGTCAGCAGTTCTTTGGTTCCTCAGTCTGACAGGCTCTCTGCCTCACAGGTAGTGTATATAGGCAGAACCCTGTGCAGTGTTTGCTTTGGCCCCGTGGAGGTGGAGCAGGTGATGGTGAACGCAGGCACCAGGTAACATGTGTGGTGACACCGACCCTGCTGGCTCTGCTCAGCTCCTGCACGTAGGAGACAAGATCAGAAACTCCTCTCTGAATTGTTTAGTGTCCTGAGCTGAGGTTTGTTGGCAGCCCCCGAGGTACCACTGGCTGGTTTGGACGCGATGCTGCGTAAGGCTCCGAGAGGCAGAGCCTCTCCAGGGACTCCAGAGCTCAGCCCGCAGGACTGTGCCAGCAGCACCAGCTCCTGCTGCCCATACGTTCCTCTCCCTGCACATAAAGGCACAGCTGGCCGAGCCCCAGGGACAGACACGGGGGTTTGTGTGCTGGGTGTGCGTGTGAATGCACACTTGTCTGAGCAGAGCCTGCAGCCTCTGCTTGCTGCGCTGCCTGCGCAGGGACTCACCAGACCTGGTGCTGGGTTGGTGCTGACACACACAGAGCAGCTTTTCAGCCCAGCAAACTGCAGTGAGAGGTGTGTGCAGACATCTCTGTGCGGGACAGCCAGTGCCTACCTCATTCCCTGAGGTCCTTGGACCTGATGGCCAGATATTAGGGAAGAGCTTCTGCTCTGCCATTCCCAGTGCTGCACTGTGGCTACACCAGGTCTGCCAGCAACAACACTGCAGCAAGTTAAGAATTTGAGGTACTTCCTCCCTCACTGAGTGTGACTTTGTAGCTGGACACAATGGGAAACGGGGTAGGACAGTCAGATTGGGCCATTCTCAAATAGGCATCAAAACACCACCTGGCCAAAGTGGAGCTCTAGGCCACATCCATCTGCAACAGGACAGTGGGAGCAGGGAGGTGCAGGAGAACATTTGGCTGCCCATGGGCTCATGGTCTGCCCATGGTGCTCACAGCAGGAGCTCAGGAGATGAGCAGGGCAGCACTGCTCACATGGCACGTGGGCACAGCTCTGTGTGCAGTCTGTGCCACCTCTGCCCCCTCCACCACAGCTGCTGTGCAGCCGTGGACACAATTCCTAACACCACACCAAAGCCACGGAATCCACCCCAGCAGACACTGGGGCTGCTGCCCCAGTTACTGCCAAAACTGTGCAGAAAAGACCCTGTGCTCGCTCGGAAGCGAAGAATCCTCACGCTCTTTGCTTTCTTTTCCTCTGGCTCTCATACTTGTTAACTCAAATTAACATTCCTAATGCAGAATGCATTGGAACATGCCTTCCAGACTCACAGACATTCCTGTTATGGTCAGGATTAATCACAAGGGATAATTAGAGTATTAAATGAAATAATTATAACATTATGACTCTAAAAACCAAGTTCATGGCTATTAGCTTCTGAGAAAAGACAAATAGAGGAACTGGAAGAGTTTTGATGGATGCCTCTAGCTGCATTTGTTTTTCTTTGCATTTCTGATTTAGAATTCCCAAACATCAGCCACTCTGAGCCAGCTCCCCCTAATCTGGCCGGGTGAGGCAGGACAGGAGCCACAGGGGGCTGACAGTGAGGGCTCCTGCAGGATGTCCATGACTCCTTGGAGCTGCAGTGAGCTACTCACCCCGGGACTGGCTGGGGCTGAGGACCACGCGACATCCCGATCGGCCCTGGACCACAAAACCACAGGGCTGGGCACCCTGGAGGGGAGACAGTGCTGCTGGGATGGCAGAGCTGGTACCTCTGGAGGCGTTTGCCGTGTGAGCCAGAGCTCCACCACCTCCTGCCAGCCACGCCGCGCTCGGCAGGTCCGGCCGGACGCCAGGTCCGAGCTCAGCCAGCTCAGCTCCACTGGACACCAGGCTCTGCCAGCATCTCCTGGCCCCAGGCACTACCTCCTCCGAGAGGATGGAGATTTCCTCTGCCTGGAGGATGTGATTATCGTATCTGACAGAGCCCTGAGTGCAGCCAGGCTTGGCTCGTCCTCCAGGACAGCCCTGTCCTCCAGGGCAGGGCCCCTCGCAGCCCAGGAGGTTTCTGGGGCACTAATGCATGCACAGCTTCTCTCCATATTCTACCGAGGAATAAATGAATCATTAAAGTATTATGCAATGGCAAATGTTTAAAAATACCGAGAAGGTACATTTCTGGGAGCCCACACAGCAGAGCCCTGTGCGGGGCTGGGAGCAGCACCATCTCAGGGATGGGAGAGGGAAGAGCTGCTGGGAACAGACTCACTGCTCTGCACACACAACCAGCTCAGGCAGGGCACGAAAAATGCAGTGAAATATAAAATACACAGACTAAGCAATTTCATCCTTCCAACAAGAGATATTAATTCGAGATAATAAATTGGGATTTTTATCATATCATCCCTCAGTGATTTAGAGTACAGCCAACTTTGTATTAATATTGAATATTTCCTCTATCAGGCAACAAAAGAGACAGTTCCTTCTGGTATCTGGAAGCAGTTCCCAGGATCTGTGAAAGGAATCATCTCCGTGTGAATTATTAATACACCACACTCCATGTATAACCTGTATCTCCTCCTGCAGGCTCCATATGCTCACCAAAGTTTCAGAAACACCCAGTTCCGAACAGAGACAGGACTCAGGAGCAGTGACACACCAGGGAGAGCTGCACAGGTCTGGGCTGGCACAGCCCCTGGCACTCTGTGCACACAGCATCAGCTGAGCACTAGTGTGCCATTCTCGGTCCCTGCCTGGGGAATACACCACACCACTCTAATTCCAGAGCTCCTCCATGACACGGAATGCTAAGATTTTTGGCCATGGGAAGGCAGGAGCGAGCTCTGTGCTGTTTATGGATAGCTCCTAACACGGGTGAGGTGGATGCCAGGCAGCTGCATCCCTGGCACTCAGCGAGAATGCACTGTAACGTATTGCAATGCATTAGCATAATAATTGGTAAGCACTCGCAGATGAATAGTTTACTGACTGATAGATTTTGTACAGAAACTGTGAAGGTTATGTGGAGGGTGAAAACATTTCACTGTGTCAATGAACGTACTTAATTTTTCTGGAAGTGCTATTTAAATTGTGTGGAGCTGAGACATTAGCATAACAAAGGCACAGCATAGGAGTTTGTGCTGGAAGAGAGAACACTGCCCCTTCGGCAGGTGACCCGTGAAGGATGGGGCTGAGGCTGCCCAAACTCACCTGCCCAAACGGGCAGAGCTGCAGCTATGACTCCTCTTGTCCCTGCACTGCTCCTCTCCTCACCTCCTGCCTGCTCTGCTTCACCAGTGATGTGATTTGGATCCCTCTGGTCCACTGTAAGTCTGTGAGGTGTCTGAGGGAGCTGGGGAGGCTCAGCCTGGAGAAAAGGAGGCTCAAGGGGGAACCTTCCCACTCCCCACAGCTCCCTGAAAGGAGGCTGGAGCCAGGTGGGAACTGGAATCTTAACTCAGGCAACAAGTGACAGAAGAGGAAATAGCCTCAAGCTGTGCAAAGAGAGGTTCAGTTTGGACACAGAAAGACTTTCTTCATGGAAGAGGCTGTCAGGCATTGGAACAGGCTGCCCAGGGAGGTGGTGGAGTCACCATCCCTGGGGATGTCCAAGACACAACTGGACATGGCACTCAGTGCTCTGCTCTGGTTGTCAAGGTGGTGAAAAGCCTCCAGAGCTGAGCCGTGGAGCCCTGAGGTGGGGCAGGGCAGGACTGAGCCAAGCAGGGGAAGATGGGCAGCATCTGGAGGGTTTGGGCTCAGGGGGAGATGAAACATGCAGAGAAACACTTTTAAGTACACATGAAGTGCCATGTGTGTCCAGGCTGTTCCCATCAGGGCACAGGTACAGGGACCTGCCAGTGTCACACTGGGAGATACTGAAAGGTTTGAACTGACTCCCAAGTTTTCTCTGGGTCCTCTGAGGTCTTGGGCATGAGCAGACATCACCTGGTTCCCCTGGAGAAATATGTGACTGAATAATTCAGAGCCTTCAGAGGAGCCTCAGTCTCCTCCTCCTTGTACCACAGACTCACAGTGACAACTGTGCAATTAACTCTGAGAAAAATGAAAAGCTAATTGGAAGGGACAGAGCTGAAGCTTTTGGACAGAACGTTTGTGGAAAGCATTTTAAATCAGATTTTCCCTTGCCATTATACATGTTAATCCCATTGTCATCTGGAATAAGTTGGGGAAAACAGATGTGAGGAGGAATGAGATATTCCAGCGCGAGAGAAGTCAGAGCTTTCATCTCCCCTGTGCTGGGAGATCAGACACACACAGACCTCACCTGCTGAGGGATCCAAACCCTTTACCACACAGCTACTGTTCATCTCCACACCAGGAACATGGAATTTTCTTTAAACCAAAGCAGCTTTTGTCCCAGGTGGCAAACCCAAAACACCTTTTTCAGCACAACAAACTGACCTGCAGTTTCTACCAGAAATGAACAGATTTTAAGTGTTTCAAGTTCTCATCTGAAAACCTCATGAACAGCAAACTGTGACACAGTTCAATGCTTTTCTTCCAGGAATGGTGGAAGGATGAATCAAACCTCATTTACAGGGATCTTTTAATCCTAACATATGTGCTTCTCACTTTTCCTTCCCAGAAAGTTCCTATAGCATAACGAGGGAAGCTGCAAACAGGATTTGTACTTAACTTCAACATTTGTCAGCAACAAGAAGCCTTTCTGTAGATTTTTAAAACCACCCTAAACCATGAAACACATGGGATATAAATTATGGATTAAGGAAGTCTATCCTAGAGGTAAGAATATTTAATTGCTGGAAGAGGTCCCTGTGTAAGAACAGGGTATTTAGGATTTGGGGGAAAGCAAACCACAGATGAGGAGTCCACAGACAGACAGACAGCTCCAGCCCAGCCAGGCCCTTCCCACTTGCTGTGCATTCCCTCCAGAAAGGCAGAACAGACAATTAAACAGCTCTTCCTCTTGGTATTTTAGCTGTGGAGCTTCTTCCTGCCAAGCTGTACACAAACATGACCCATTCGACTCCCTGAGCCTAATTGGAAATAAGGAAATGGAAACACAGTTTATAGTAACAGATTTCTGACTTTGCAGCTGCGAGTGTTTCATTAACACTCCTGCAGCACTTTGCACTAGTAGGGACACATTTGCTTCCAGGAAGGAGAGAGAAAATGTGCCAGTGTGGAGAGCACTGAGAGGGTCACCAGTCTCTGCCACACACACAGGCTCCAGAGGGGCCTGGAGAGCTGTGAGATGGAGATCTCCCACCAGAGATGTCACTACT
>NW_008692938.1:111103-130019 GCF_000695815.1 Acanthisitta chloris | reverse complement strand
CAACTGGAGCTCTCCCAGTTTGGGCTTGCTGAGGCTCGGGAGGGACTGGAGCTTTCCCAAGGGACAAGAAGTCTTGTAGTTTGCCAGAGAACAGCTATGAAATGCTGTTAGCTGAGGAGTAGGGTCGGAGAAGGGCCTGATGGCAAAAGAGAGGGCACAAAGGCCAGAGCAGGAGCAGAGGGAGCCACAAGGCCCTGGGCAGAGCTCGGGGTGGCTCAGGATGTGCTAAGGCAACTGCAGCTTCAAAGGGGAAAACACACCCCAACACCAAACACTCATTAAATTTTACTTCTGGTTCTTTAGAGGAAATCTATTATTTATTTCTGCTCAGATACATTTAATAATTAGCATGAGGAGGAACCCAGCAGCAGATGGGGATGTTCCTGGGGCCAAACTCTGCTGAATGTTTCATGATGTACCAGCGTAACTCGCAGCCCTTTGCTGCAGACAGAAGGGATTTGTGGCAATGTGGGAGGCTGCAATATTTTTTTAAATGTGCTGTTTGTTTAACAAATAAATTGTACTTTATTAAAAACACAAGTTTTTAACTGAGGAGTAAGTGGAAATGCTTTACCCCAGATGAAAACAGATCATTCCCACAAACGAAAATGATGCTAATGCCTAATGCAGACAAATTCTGGAGTGCAGCTGCAGATGGGTTTGCCCGTGACAAGGAGCACTTCCTCCTCTCAGGAAATCCCTGGGATTTTGGGAGAGTTGGCAGTTCTGCTAATTTTAAACACGGAACTCATAATATTTTGCATTCATCTGAAGACCCTCAGTGGAGTGTTCTCTGCCCCAGGGCTGGAGTCATCATCCTCAACAGAAAATAAGATTCCAGTAAGTTTTATTAGAGGAGGGGAGACCTTGCACAGTCAAGTCTCAGTAAAGATGCAGGAACAGTCCCCAAACCTAGAAAATGTCACTATTTTCAGTCCATTGCTTTGGAACTACTGGGGAAGGGCATGGAGAGGCAGCTCGGCCTCCTGTGAGCTCCAGGGATTGCTCTTTGAGTCTGGAGTGCTGAGGAAATTCCCAGTGATAATTGTGACTTTACAAAGAAGAAAGGGAACATGCTGCAGATGCTGGTCCTGCTGCCTGTCGAGGCCAGTGGACATGGGGACCCTGTGTGGCCCCAGAGGAACCACAGACTCTGCTCTTAATTAGCTGCTGTCCCAGGGGACGCAGACTGAAAAGTCTCATTCTTGCCTTTGTTGCTCTGGGTGAATCAGTTCCTTGCTCACACTGCCAACTGTCCCACGGCAATTGGAGGACACAACGTGCCTGTCTGGAGCAGAGAGCTCTGCAGGGCTGGGAGAGGGACAAATACACGTCTTTCCCCTCAAAACAGACCTTCCTCCCTCCCCTGTACTACTGAAAATCCCCCTGAACGTGAACTTTTAAACACTGAGTTTTATCAGTGCTGTAAATGCATTTTGCCAGAGCCTCTGGTGGTCTCTAACTGCAAAGGGTGTGAATGCTCTGGGAGCCCCGAGGTCTCCTGGGAGGTGCACGGGGACAGAGGAGGACAAGCCTGGGAGTGCTGGGGACTCCCGTGGGAAGTGGCTGGCACTGGGAGCAGCACCCAGGGAGTCTGTCCCTGGCTGCAGCCAGGGGCACTGGATGGCACTGTCCTGTCCCAGCCCCGTGGTGACCAGAGCCTGCCCTGCTGCAGGCAGGGGCTGAGAGCACCAAGAGCACCCTGGAAAGGTGTGGGGTGCCCTGAGAACCACAGCGACGTCGGGTGCTCCGACAACACCCTCAGCTGCCCCATATATCGTGGGCAATAAATGCCCCCTTGGTAGAAGGAGAAGGTATTTGATGGCAAAAGTAAAAAATAATAACGAGGGAAAGTGCTATCTCAGCTTGCTGCATAAACAGCTCAAATAAGCAATATGCAGGCATATCATTGGGAGCCCAGATTAATAATTCCTGCTCTGAGTGGTGGTAGCTGCCCTGATTTATTGTGGGGATGGTGTTACGGCCTCAGACTTTATTGTCCTTTAAATTATACTGCAGTCTATACAGGAGGCAGACAGGGATCTAAATCAAGTCTTATTGCCTGTAAATTTGGAAACAAATAGTAGTTTTTCCCCCTTTAAATCACGGAGTTAGTGTGGTTTATAAGGTGAACATTACGACTTTTTATGGGACCCAAGTTTTTGGTTCCCTGCCTTGCTGTGGCCGCACACAGAGCCCATCCCTGCTCCCCCAGCCCCAGCAGCTGCTCCACCTCCCTGTGCAGGGCCAGGGGCTGAGCTCTGCTCCTCTGGGGGGATGCTTTTCATCCAGCTCAAAGCCACACAGCTCCCTTGGGGTGGCCAGAGTCAGAGGTTCACTGCACCACAGTGGCAGAAAACCAACCTCAGCACACTGTAAGAATGGAGCAGAGTCAGGATGGCTCTGGAGCAGCCCAGGGGAAAGAGCAGGGACCACCTGTGGCAAAGCCTGCTTGTCCTTGGGAGTGTTTCGCTACCAGAGAGATGCTCCTGACTCCCAGCACAGCACTCCTGCAGGCACAGGGACAGGGACAGGGACAGTGAGAGGCTCCCACAGCTAAAGGGCCCTGCACAGAGGGGCTTTGCCAAGCCAGGAGAAAGGCAGAAAAGAGCTGCTGAGGTTGTAAATAGCTGCGAGAAAGGCAGGCCGGGGAGGAGAGGGAGGGTGGGAGCCTCGCACTGCAGATGGAGGGAAGAGTGGCTGGAGTGGGTACCCAGGGACAGCATATGGCGCGTTACAAATCCCTTCTCCAGGCTCCCCAGTGCACAGCACTCCCGCTGCCAGCTCAGCAGAGGACCAGGCAGATCCCTCCTGCACACCCAGCCACGGAGAGGTCTCAGTCTGGCCCTCTGCGCTGTCCTGGGTGACAGGAGTCTTGGGCATTCACAGGGAACAGGCAGGGCAGGGACACTGGGAGTCCCCAGCCTGTGACAGGAGCCTTGGACAGAGGATTCAGAGCATTTTCACACATCAGTTATGGCAGTGATCCTGCTTTGCAGAGCTGGTGATGATGTATTAGCCTGGCCTGCTCTCAGGCAAGAAGAAAAATGGGGTAGGCAAAATGTTTCTGTATCTGTAGGATTCGAACAAATCACTTTTATGTTACCAGAGCAGCTGTAACCATTAGGGAATCCTGGTGGGCTGAAAGAGCTGCGAAAGGAAACCTTCCCCAAGCTCCTGTGACACCTGTGGGGAGGTGCTGGGTGTGCCTGTGGTCTGGCTAGGGGGGCATCTCCCAGCCATGGGCACTGTAGTGCCAAGGCCACTGCCAGGCACCAGCACTGCTGGTGCAGGAGGCACCACCTGATACCTGCTCTCCTGGTCAGACAGCACCATTTGCCAAACAGCTCCTGGCAGAGCAACAACCAGCCTAACCCTGCTCAGCGACCCTTGCTGATCTCTGCAGAGCACAGTGCCCTCGTGGAAGAGAAACAACTGTGTTACCTGAATACATAAAGTTCCTGAGACTTCTCCTAGTACAAATTACTCCTCCCATACTTTCCGGCAATTCAGCAGCTTTCTCACCCGTGCTTCAGCTGAGGAGCAGCTCCAGTGAGCTGAGCATCCCCAGTGAGCTCAGCATCCCTAGCAGAGCTGAGCATCCCTAGCAGAGCTGAGCCACACACAGAGGCAGCACAGGCAGTCGACCTGCTGTTCTCTGTGTGCTGAAGTAGAGATCTGTACTCAAGAGATGCAAACAAGGTGTAAGATTTTGCCTCTCAGAGGTATAAGTGTCCTACACTGTCCTTGCCCAGGTAAAGGGGATGCTAAGAGGCCCCAGGCCCTGGCTGAAGCAGCCTGTGCCTCGTTTTTCCCGTCTGCCTCTTTGTTCAGGCTCTCAGAGCAATGACACAGACACTATCAAGGCTGAACTTGAGATGACTGAGCCGAGCTTTGAGCTCCTGCTTTTTTGAGTGGGTTCATAAATTCGGCATCACATGATTTGTTTTTCCTCTGAGCTCCACGAGAAGCTGAGAGCGCCGTGCCCCAGCAGGGCCCTGCACCACAGCGGTGCCGCTGGGAGAGCAATCTCCCCTGGCTCCTATTTTTAAACAGCCTCCTGGAGTCCCTCTGCCCACGTTCTGGTGAAAGCACTCCACAGCTTAACAGGTTTGACATTCTCATTTCTGCCTTCCCTGAAACCCTTAGCATCATCTGATGAGCATTTCGGGCTGTTTGCGTCCCATTGCCCGCGCAGATCGCTCAGCAGCCCTCGCGCTGGGAGCACGAGGCTGTGACAGTCCCGATGGAGTGAGTGATGGCAGATGAGCTGCAGCACCCCCTGCTCCGAGCTGTGCTCTGCTCACAGAGCTCTCTAGATCATTTGCTCCCTGGCTAATGGCTCCTGACACACAGAGCCTGTTTCTCTCGTGAGCACGGCCGTGGCTCCGTTCTGCCGGAACACAGCTTTGCTCTCCTCCCATCAGCTGCGAGAGCACTGCAGACCCAGCGCTGCTCTGTGTCACCCCTCAGCATCCCACCCGTGGGCACGAGCAGCCATGGAGTGAACACAGCCTCCACCAAGTCAGTGCTGCCCCTGTGACAGTGCCACAGCATCAGATGGAGCTCATCCCAGCCAGCCTCACTGCTGGCAGCTCCTGACCGAAGAGCTGCTGCTGGAGCTCTGTTCTGCTCTTCATACCACATACACATACTCAGACACTAGCAACCTGCTCCTCACTGCTCTTCTCAGGTCTTGTCCCACAGCTCTGAAACATCGTCTCCCTGAGTCTGCAGATGGAACAGACTCACCTGCAGGGAGAGCTCAGCTGCCTCGTGCTGCTGGAGACCCACACAGCAGCCACGGCACTGCTCCCACACCTCCCTGACCCAGCACCTGCCCAAAGGGCCTGCCCAGGTAGCTCTGCTGCCTTCAGAGCTGCACCTCATGCTCCAGCCCTTATCTCCCCCATAAAGCTTGTTCGGGTCCAGCAAATCCATCCCAGACAAAGCCAGGGCTACAGAGTCCTCGGCACGTGAGAAGCTTTTCCAAGCCCCATTATGTGTTCAAAGGCTCTGGACATCAGAAGGACTGCGTGTTCCTTTCATTGCATAGCAACTAATCCTGCCAAAATTGCAATGACAATCGCCATCATTGCAGAGCTGAGTCTCTCCCCTGGAGCAGCAGCACAGCAGAGGAGCAAACAGACCACGGTGTGTCAGCAGGGACATGTCAGTGTTCCCTCCACGGGATATCTGCTCCGTGTGCTAACACATCTGAGGGAACCATTCACTTTTGATCTCTGCTTGCTGTAACTTCTCATCTCGTGAGCAGAGATCCAAATCTGTGTTTTCTGCCAGGCTCTGTCTGTGCACGAGCAGCCCCAGCAGGGATGGCACCTCTAGGTACACTCCCTTTGTCTCTCCATCACTTGGGGCCCAAAGCACGGCAGGGCTCAGAGCCCCGGGGCTATCATCTCCAGGAGCGTGATTATAGCTAGTCCTGAAAATTGCACAAAATCCCTCCCCATTGACGAAGATTGCAGGGAGGCTGGAAAAATACCTTTTTCATTATGTCTTAAAAACACTGCAATCTCAGGCTGTCTGAGGTTCCAGGAACCAGCGTGTTGTTCCGAACAGCACTGCTGGGTGTGCTTGCAGAGAGCAAAGCAAATGGAGCCTTCTCTTAGCCAGGTACATCAGGACCCCCCGACCGCTGGGTTTGAATCCCAATACTCTGAATTCACCACGGCTGTTGAAAGCTTTCTGCAGCTCCTGCTAAACAGCAGGAAATGCTGGAGGCCTCCTGGAGGAGGTTTAAAAGAGGAGAAATTGGACCCCAACAGATGCTTTTGCAGGCTCTCAGAGGTGCTTCGCTGCCCTCCACTAACCCAGCACTGGGGCTGGAGAGGACCCAGGAGACAGGACCTTGCTGCAGAAAGCACAGCGAAGTGTCTCACTGCTGGCTTTGCTGGCAGCTCCTCACTGGGCCCACGTCCCCTCCAGCCAGGGAGCAGAGCACTGGGAATTGTGCAGAGCAGTGGGATCATGCAGCAGTTCCACCAGCAGTGCAGATGAAAGGACTGAGAACTCCCATCAGCAAAACCAGCTGGTGCTGAGTGGCAGGAGGACACACTGAGGTGGGGGGGCTGCACTGCCAGCCCACAGAACCTCCATAAAACATCCCTGTCCCCCTGAGCCAGGATCTGCCAGCAGCTCTGCCAGCTGCCTCCGGCCTGCCCCGTGGGCACAGGGCAAACACCCTCCATGGGCCTCACCCAGGCACAGGCAGAGCATGGAGAACGGAGACAGGCTGGTCAGACACCTACGAGCACGGACAGGGGCTGCCTTCCCTCCACTCCTGCCTGGCTAAAGGAAGAACCAAACTCCCAGGATAAGGTGCTCCTGAGCCACAGAGGCAGCTCCATCTTTGTGCCAGCCAAAGAGCATCTCTCTACTCCCCTGAGCCGTGTTCAGGCTCTGGAGGGAAGGATGGGCTCTGCAACCCACTGGCCTTGGAGAATGTACCAGAACATGGACATACATCTTCCTTGGCAAATCAGAGGGAAGAGAGCTTTGGCTGGGAGCCCATCCTGGCTCGTGGCTGAGCTGGAGCCAGGAGTGAAATTAAAAGGCAGAAACAAACCACAAAAAACATTGCTGAGGAAAAGGAAAAATAGCAAATTGGTAACAATAAAGGTAAATTAGAAGTAAAGACTGGTAAGAGAATCAGAAGAGAACCTGGTAGAACATCCATGGTCAGCAAGGCAGAGGAGAACAGGTGAAACCCTGTGAAATGCTATGGAACTGACAGGACATTATTAGAGGAGTATGATGTTATCAGTGCAAAAGAGGCACAGGAAGGAATCAAACAGATCTCCCGATCTTTACATGAAAAGAAATGTGGCATCTAGTGCCACTGAGCGATGCTGAAGTGCATTTCTCCCCAAGGATACTGGGGGGGAGCCCAGACTGTGGCTGCAAGGAGACACCAGGAGCTGCCCCAAGGCCTGGGGGATGGCCAGGAGCAGTGCCGGGTCCAGGGGCCTATTCCAGCAAAATACCTAAGAGCTGGGGAGTTCCAGCAGTTGGAGACAGCAGAGTGAAGGAGGGGAGAGCAGGATGAACCCATTAATGTAGGCTTGGCAGAGCTGACAGGAAAGTCAATTACTGAAGCATTTAGCAGGAGCACTAATGCAATGCTGCTCCACACATTCCCATGGAAAACAGTTGTCAAATAAATGTGACTTCATTCTCTGATGAGGTTTGGGATTCAGGTGATACAGCCTTACCCAGTGCCGGAGTTTAGCGATAGTGAGAACGAGTCTGGCGTAGGCAAGTGGCATGAAGCAGCGTGAGAAGCCATTTGGGAGGACAGTGAGAGGGAGCAGAACCTGGTGAGGAGCATCAGGAGGGGCCTGCATGGCACAGACTAGGGCTTAGCTTGGCATCTCTTGCTCCCCTATCTAATTTTAGGGCAAAAATATACCACTGTGGGCCTCACTCTGAAGCCTCCCTAGAAGTGACATCACCCTGGAGAGTTCACACAATTCTGAGAGCTAGGCATGATGTCTCTACGTTTTACAGTGGACAGAAAGCACCAGCACCACCATGGGTTTGGACACTAGAATGAGAAACTGGATTCTGAGACAAAAGGGGCTCAAAGGCTATTCTCTCTCCTCTGCTTTGTTAGGTTTGATCATTCTCCCCAACCCTTCCCATCGCTGGGCAGTAACACATCCCACGTGTTCCTGCACCGAGCTCCAAACAATGCTCCCTCTTTGGCTCATGTGAACAAAACAGGAGCAGCACATTTGGGCAGCAGTTACTGCTGCTACTATAAAAAGCAGTTCCCACGGAGTGTGGTAGTGTGGCACAGCTGCTCGGGTCACCACTGCTGCTCCAGACACTTCCTCTGCCTGCAACACTTCTCTCTGCCACTTTTAGCATCCAGTGGACCTTATTTGTTGCAGCAGGATAATAGTAGGGCACTAAATAATTGCATTAGGGAGGTGAGAACAGATGCATCTTGTTTTTGAAAACATTATTTCCAACTGAATCAGCCCAGAGAACTCATGCTCAGACATTCTGTGCTATAAGGACACTTTACAATACAAGTTCCTCTTGTACTACCTTTTCTAGGGTGTAAATCTAATACGCCTGGTCACTATTGAATTTGCACTGACTCCTTTCCTGGCTACCAAAGGCAGCAGAAGTGCCCCAGCTCAGGTGACTCATGGCTGTTTGGGGGAGTCAAACTCTTTGAGGCCAAGGGCAAGGACCAAGAGTATGGCTGCTCCCGAGCTGCCAAGGGGTGAGGGTCGTGACTGGAGGCAGGACCGGTCGGGCAGTGTCTGGTGGCTCCAGGCTGGGCTGTGCCAAGCGGCACCTGACGCTGCTCACCACACTGCTCACCTGAGTTCTGCTGGCTGGGACCAAATCCTTACAGGGCAAAGAGCTTTCTCCTTTGGTCAGAACATCATCCCCTGGCTGAAGGCACAAGTGGGAAGGACCATCTCCCACTAACTCTCACACTGAGCCTCTTTCCCCCGAGTTTCTGAGGACGCAGCATTCGGCGTCTCCCATCAGTCCTGTGGCAGTCGAGCCCCTGTGATTGGTGTTCTCATTAGACTGTGGTGTTAATTGAAAATGCTCTTGAAAGCCGTGGAGTGTTGTTGTGCCTTAGCCTCGGTGACCTCAGAGAGGTCTGGAAAAAGGAGCTGTTTCCTTTGAAGCACTCAGGGAAGAGGAGTCTGGCGCCAAGATGCTTAGAAATCTGTTCTATTATTATTTTAGAAGGAGAACAAACTTAGATTTGGCATCAGCAGCAGAGCCTGGCCTGGGTCAGTGTTTCTTGCTGGGGCTTTTTCCATTCCCATAGGCTCCTGCACTGGTGTCTCCTGGCACTGCTGAATGCCAAGGGGCTCTGGGTGTGCTGAGAGGCACCACAGCCTCCTCGGCTCAGGACGTGCTCCGAGGGGAGCTGACAGGGCTTCAGAAAGGAAATGTCCTCCCACATCTCTGCCCAGAGAGCTGGAGCAAGCCAAGCTTGCTGAGAGGGATTCAAGGCTGGTTTTGCCCTTTCAGACACCTGCACATCCTTCTTATCCAGCAGGATGCATCCAAAAAGTACCCGATGAAGACATGGGTTCCATGCAGAAATCGAGTAAAAGCTATGGTACAATTTTGCTCTGATGGGAGGCAAATACAGAGTAATTTGCACTGAATTTTCCTTTAAGTTTCTTCGGAAATGAAACCTGAAATGACAAGGAACATGAGGGAAATTGGTCCTCTGTATCCCTGGGAGCTGAAATTGCTGAGTGCTGCAGAGCTTCACCAAATCCCCTTATTCAGGACACACTTGCAGCACTGGTAGACAGGACAGGGCTGAGGTTTGAGTGTCACAAGCAGCACAATGAGCAGACAGGGGCTCTCTTCTATCCACCTGGTGCAGAACAACCCTGGTGGGCACAACGTTCCCAAATATTCCCTATGTAAAACTCCTATTTTTGATGGATCTGCTTGCCATGTACACACTGTGGCTGCAGACAGACAAGGGATGGAATGTTTGACTCAGGCTAATTCAGTGAGCTCTTATATTTGCAGAAAATCTGCAGCTGAGCAAATTAAGTCTACATAGGCACCAGAATCATCTGTTTGGTCACTCAGCAGAGCAGAGAACATGCACTGAGCAACCTCCTAAGCGTTCAGCCTTCTGCACGTGGCATGATCAGGGATGCAAAGCTCTCCTGGCCTTGGGTCACTGCTGTCCTGGGGGAGGTCACACTAACAGACCACACAAAATGCACCTCTTGGGCATTTTCAAGGAGGCACTTAAGACACAGAGTGCCTGGAGATCCAAAATACCCCACACCACGTACATGTTGGTGGAGTTACAGAGCAGGCTCGGCAAATAATGGAGCATCTGCTTGCAAAGAGCAGACAAAGGGAATAATCAGGCCTGTGCTTGTTTTTGTACTGTAACTCACTGCTGGGGCACAAGTGGCTGTGGCTGGACTCCTGAGGTGGTGACCAGCTGGTGCTGCTGGCACGGCTGCCCACACTGCAGCAGGGCTGGAGCCTGGCAGGGAAAACAGCAGCAATTCCCTGGGAGGGGAGGGATGGGGCAGGCAGTGAGGCAGAGCCCTGGGGCACAGTGCCCTGGGGATCACCGTGCTGCCCTGACACTCCCTGGGTGATGGTGAACCCCACGTGGTGCTGGGGCTGCTGCCCCGAACCACACTGAGGATCACAGTCCCTCGTGCTGAGAGATGGAACAGGGAAGGACACGAGAGACTTGAGAGCTAGAAAAACAAAGTACTGGCAGAGGGAGAAGAAAAACGACCCAAATATAAGTGACAAGTGGTGTTTGAATAGGAAACAGTGTCTCGCTGAACTCTGCACATAAAATGAGTGGAGAGAGTGGGAAATGTCTGAAGCAATTTGCGGGAGTTTATTGAATCCCCACAGGGAGCTCCAGATGGTTTGTGTGGCCAGTGTGCCTTTCATTGCTCATGCAAGAGCTGCTCTGAGTTTTCAGGAGCGTTTGTGATAGTAACAGTGTTTGCCTTCCTCTCTTCCACCACGGACGAGAAGATTGTCTCCGTACTGAGGTCCTACCAGGGCCCCTCTCTCCTCCCTGGTGCCAACACAGACCCTGGCCAAGAGGGACTTGTCCTCCCTGTGCAGCACATCAGTGTTTCTCCCCCTTTCCCATGTTCTTGGGGCGTTTGAGGCTCATCCTCAGAGCTGCACTTGTGTTTTATACGATGCTTAAAGATGTCTTTGTGGGCTCTATAATGACACAATCTGTTGTCACTGAGCCGTGGGCTGTTCTGTTGGATTTGTTGCCACATCAGTGCTGTGGTACAGCATTTCCCCGGGGGATGAGAGCCACAGGGCTGCTCCTGACTCCTGCTACAGCTTCCTGTGCCAACACCACCACAGGTATGAGCCTCCATCCCATCCCAGTCTCCAGCTGCATCTCCCAAGAGTTTAAAAGCATCATCTTTAAAGCCACCAGATCCCCACACAGTCCTGTCAAGTCTGGCACAGCCATTCCCTGCAAACCTGAGCAAAGTCCAGGTGAGCTCATCTCTTCCCTGGGTTGTTTCCGTGGCCCCTCAACCTCAGGCTGGAGCAGCAGATCCAGACATTCAGCTGGTGTAGAGCAAATAACCTCCAAGACCAGAGGAAGCAGCAGCTCTGGGGCAGCCTGTGACTTTGCAAACCCTCTCAGAGGCAGAGAGAAGTCCTGAATCAATTAGACATTCCTTCCCTGCAGTTCCTAGAGTCCCCCCTGCCCCCACCATATGTTGAGCTCTCACCGCATCTACCTAAAGCAAGGGGAAAAGTATTTGAGGTTTGTTTTTTTCAGTCGTGCATTTTTAATTGGACTATAAATTCCACTTTGTTGTGTTCTGGAATGTTATTTTTATTTTCCAATAGAACTGTCTCTTCTTTGATGAGGACAGAGATTTATTACCCAATTTCCAGCTTTATGTCTCCCTTTTGGTCTGTTGTTTTAGCTGTTTCCTAGTTATACAGACAATCCCTTTTCCCCATCTTTTTATAGCCGAATTTCCTCAAGTCCTTAGTTCTGCACCACTCATTAATACACACTTCTCTTACCCAGTCTCCTTAGGATCCATCCCTAGACCTGCCCTTACACTTTATGTCTTCTTGGGGATGTCTTTGAGCTGTCCATAATTAGACAGCATATTGTCACTGAGATCTATGATGCTACAACGATTTTATGGCCATGTTTATGCTCTGTCCCCCTGCCCAAAGCCTGCACAGAAGTACTGAGGGGACATTGCATGTGTTTATTTTTATACACCCGTGGAGGATGTCACACCACGACCTTCAGTCCAGCCTGTGGCTGTTTGCAGGTGAAGGCACAGCCTCTTGCCAGAAAACCTGTCAGCAGGCTGCACTGCTAACTGGTGTTTTAGCAAGTCTGTGTAATGGGAGGAAAACGGAGCCAAAGTCAATTTAAGCACAAATACCTTGTAACCTGCTAATTAAATCAGCTCCCTGGTGCTCTGCCCTAAAATGCCTCCTCTAATCGGCGTGGGCAGAACGTCGCGGTGGGACACGAGGGGGACACAGCCGTGGTGGGACACGAGGAGGACACAACTGTGCTGGGGACACAAGGGGGACACAGCTGTGCTGAAAACGGAGCCAAAGTCAATTTAAGCACAAATACCTTGTAACCTGCTAATTAAATCAGCTCCCTGGTGCTCTGCCCTAAAATGCCTCCTCTAATCGGCGTGGGCAGAACGTCGCGGTGGGACACGAGGGGGACACAGCCGTGGTGGGACACGAGGAGGACACAACTGTGCTGGGGACACAAGGGGGACACAGCTGTGCTGGGGACACGAGGGGGACACAGCCGTGGTGGGACACGAGGAGGACACAGCTGTGCTGGGGACATGAGTGGGTGCTGACCAAGGTGCAGGCCTGGCCTGGTGTGCTGAGGGGACTCTGGAGGGCAGTCCAGGCTTTAATTCCACACTCTGCCTTGGCTACAGGGCTCGGTTTCTGACCTTTCTGCACGCACTTGCTGTATTTGTCTAAGCAAAGCCTTTTTTGCTTCTAAACTAAAGAATCAACCCTCATCCTTCACTATTATTTCAGTCTATTTATACAAAGTGGAGCTCAGTGCAGACTTGAAAGGTCACAGGGAAACCCGAGGAGTGAATTGGTCCCATCGGTTCCAATGCTGCTTCGACACTAGGAAGATTCCTTGTTATTAAGCCAGGAGGAGGCTCAGTTATTAGCATCTGACTCCACTTTAAAAATGAAAATTTGCAGAAAGATTCAGAGCAGCCAAGAGCCTCCCCCTCCAGTGTTTCCAGTGGGGGGGAGTGAGCAGCAAAAGGAGGAGGGAAGTTCAGAAAGGCATTTGTGTTTATCCCTTTAGCTCCACAGACAACCCTCCTGTTCTCTCCATGACCTTTCACTTGTGTTCCTCCTGCAGAGCTAGACCTTTGTGTATCTTTGTTTCAGCACTTCAAAGCAAGGATTAGTAGAAGAACTCTCAAGGGAAAAATAAGTTTCTTATATTCACGCACTATACCCTGTATGAATATGTTTCAGATTTGCCAGCAAGATGTACTTGAGTAAGATCAACAATCCCTGCATGGATGAGTTCTGGGAGGGGAAGCGAAAAATAGCATTATTAACAGTAAAATCTGCAGAGAAGGACAAAGCAACACCTCAGCACACACATCTGCACTCCCTTAGCTCACACCCATCACCACAGCTGTGCACCCCTCGCAGCAGAGCTGGGCCACCAGCCCAGGGGGACACCCTCTGTCCCCAGCAGAGTGACCACCAGCCCAGAGGGACACACTCTGTCCTCAGCAGAGTGACCACCAGCCCAGGGGGACACCCTCAGTGCCCAGCAGAGTGACTACCAGCCCAGGGGGACACCTCTTGTCCCCGGCAGAGTGACCACCAGCCCAGAGGGACACCTCTTGTCCCCAGCAGAGCTGGACCACCAGCCCAGGGGGACACCTGTTGTCCCCAGCAGAGTGACCACCAGCCCAGGCGGACACCCTCCAGCAGAGTGACCACCAGCCCAGGGGGACATCCTCTGTCCCTGGCAGAGTGACCAACAGCCCAGGGGGACACCCTCTGTCCCTGGCAGAGTGACCACCAGCCACACATGGATACAGGAGCTGTGGTATCCTCAGCAGCAGAGCCACCTGCCCCCAGCCCACCGTGCCCACTGCACCAGCTCAGTGCTGCTGAGCCATCCCTTGGTGAGGAGAAAAGGAATGAGGACAGGGTCATCTCTGCCCCCAGTCTGATATTCACCCTCCCACTGGATCCCACTGCCCAGCTCCAGCTGCCGAAGAGATTGACCTGGCTGCTCCAGGGATTTGTGTCTGGACTACTCTACCAGAGGGAATGAATAGCTGTGCACTTACTTGGGTGAGGGGAGAAGGGAAAGCCCAAACTCCCACCCCAGACCCAGGCACATGCTTCGGCAGCACGTTAATGAATGAAGTTGGGAGCAGCTCCTGCGAGCACAGAAAGCCCAGTCAGAACAAACAGCTCCGCATGCTAATCCAGTCAGGGCTTCTCTCCTCTCCAAGGGGACTGCGGGATCATTGCTGCATTCAGGCTCAGCTACACGAAGCAGGAGGAGCAGAGGTGGAAGCTGTGGGATTTTTGGTTTCATCAAGCCTGACATCTCTGCGCTAACACATCATTTTCATCTCCATTTGAAAGCATTAATAAAAATTTGTTAGTTCAACGTGAATGCTTTGGGAAGAGCCTCCCAAATCCACACAGCTGCACACAGAGCTCCAGTGCACTGAAATGAACTCCTGATTGTTGGGGAAGAAGCACTTTATTACTGCAGGATGGGAAGGATCTTGCCAGGCAGCACCTCCCTCACACCCACGCTGAGCCAGGGTACCTGCACCCAAACTCACTGCTGATCCTGAGCAAAGACTCCTCTTCCTGGGCCTTAATCCTACCTCCTGCAAGCTCTAAAAGTCACATCTCTCCTCCCCTTGCCTTCTAGCTGGTGTCTGACTTTTCTCTTTGCACTATAAAGCTGTAGGATTCTCTTTCTACTACAAAGGCGAGCGAGGCACTAAGCAGTTGGGTTATCCCCACTCATTGTCTGGTGAGATGTGACTTAGGTCAGGCCTTGAAGTATTTCCATAAACAGTATTTAAGAAGTAAAATCATTCACACTGCAATTCTTGCAAGTCCTTGCCTGAGAGGGCCCTGAGCACAGCCTGGAGATCCACACTGTGCCCTCTCTGGAGAAGGCAAGGTTACCTCCACGGCTGGGGCACCCCAGGAGCCGCTGCTCTCCCGCTCCCAAGACCAAGGCTCTGCTGGGGCAGCAGTGAAGGGGCAAGGATGGACCCTACCTCACTCTGTGTTTTGGTCTCAGGTCTTTGCAGCACTGTTTTTTTGCAGGAATACTGCAGTTGGTTCCAGTGCTGCCTCATGTATCCTCGTTATGAAACGAGGCCCAAGATGGGACCCGTGGATTTTAATTATGGGAGTCCCATGGAGCACATGACTACACACACTCCCCCTGGCAGAGCAGCCGAGTTCTGTAGCAGCTTCAGGAGAGCACAGCTCAGGGCAGGATGCGATGCCAACCACTGTGCCCCCAGCCCAGTTCCCTCGCTGGGACCGACACGTCTGCAGGAGCAGATTCCAGGATTCTGCAGAGGACGTGCGTCCGTGACCCGACGTGTCGGCTCACCACCTTCACGTGCTGCTGCCCAGCACCTTCCCACTCACTGCTGGGCTAGAAGATGCTAGAAGCATCTTTTCCAAATAGCCTTTAAATATATTACACGGCTCACGAAGAAAGTGCTGCATAACCCAGCACTGCGGCACGGGGGGGACTGCGGCGCTCGCTCTCGCGTGGCCTCTGCCTCATACTCATCTCCTGCCTTCCCACTGAACTCTGCAGCTGAGGACGTTACTGCACCACTCCCTGTGCTGAGAGGCTGAGCTGCTCCCGTCTCTGCCCCGTGGCCCTGGCAGCAGGGACCCCTGTGGGGCTGCTCTGCGCGGGAGGAACAGGAGGAGGATTGTTTTGCCCAACTTCGTGTGGTTTCCCCCCAGACAATCTGCTCACTGTAGAGCCCCCATGGGGAGGAGGATGCCAGCTCGTGTTCACTGGTCTATAAATAGGGTGGGAAATAGGAACCCTTCACTCCTCAGCTTTCCTGACACAAATCGCTTCCTTCAATATGTTTTTTAACTAAAGTCAGATTCAGCTCAGCTCATGTTAGAGGCTCCTTCAGCATCTCCCACTCACCAGTATCCCTTCTTCCCAAGCTTTTTCAAACCACTTTTCCATTGAACTCATGCTACTCCCAGTTTATAGCTCCAGTTTATACCACACAACCATTGCACAGGACATACCAACACACCCAAAATTAAGAACTGGCAGAGAAAACCTGTTCCAGAAAAAGAAGTTTCACTTCAGTCAGTAGATCCTCTCCCGTGAACCCTTCCAGGGCCCTGCCTGCTCCCTGGAGCAGTTTGTTCGTTGGTGCTAACGAGGCATGAGTTATTGCTCGTGTTTATGATAGGGTGATGTATCCCATTAATTAGCTTTGCATGAATCAATGGAAGCCACTGAACACACAGTCCTTGGTAATTCATAACACTGGAGCAGAGGAAACAGAGTTCTTAGCATTAAATAAACAGTCATCACGATGATGAATCTCAGAATTAGCACAGAACACACCAAAGCTCTGGGGCTGAGGCAGCTGTTACGGGGTCAGGTCTGTGCTGAGCAGACATGGCACAGTGACATCCACTGCCAAGCTAGACAAAGGTGTGTGGGACACTGCACAGTGACTAACATGCAGCCTTAATTGGATTGGGATCTATTAATAGAGTTTTCCACCTCCTCTAGAACTGGAATGGCCTTCAAAGTCCTCCTTTTCTGAGCTACCAACTGATAATTTACCCACTTTAATCTGTGATTCACTGTGTTTGGTCATGATAATGAATATTCAGCTCCATCAGCACACACTTGGTTCAGTTCCTACCAAGACACTCAGCTCTGCCAGTGATCACTGGCAGTGAGTGGATCCCTCTGGCAGTGGGACCTGCTCAGCACAGCTCCAGCACAGCCCCACACCAGCTCTTCTTCCAGGGGCATCCTGCTCTTGCACGAGATGGAACAGACCCTTAACAGCGGGTTCTGACCACTGAGTGGCCGTGGAGCTCCTCCAGAGCCAGAGCTCAGCTGGTCCAGCACATCCCTGAGCATCCTCTGCTCTGTGTGTGGCTGTTTGTAAACTGAGAGTACAGATGACATGAAAATAATGAGAGCATTTTTCAGAGCAGATCCTTTTGTCATTCCCCTTTTTTCTTCCATTCCCCAGAACAAAGTGCTGCTTTTAAGTCAGCAAATCTTTCAGCTGTAATTACCCTGGGCATTCATAACTGAAAATTAAGAAATGGGGGGGGAGGAGAGGAAAGAAAGAAAGAAAGAAAGAAAGAAAGGGAGGAAAACCAACCATGCACAGGACATATTGGACACTGCAGGTTTACAAAGTGTCCCCCCCAGGCAGATCCTTCCCAATCCAGGTGGATTGTGGAGGACTTTCTAAAGATCCTGAGTTTTGGTCTCACAGGTCCCAGTGCAGCTCCCAGTGCAGCCCCTGTGCTCCCCCAGCTCCCCTGCCCAGCAAGCACCATGGCCTGGCAAAGTCTAGTTTTCCCTCTGCTTAACAACATCAAAACAGGAAGAGAAGGAGGCTGAAATGGGTCTCTGAATCTCCCAGTTACACCCTGGGCTGCCCTGAGCAGCACAGAGCAGGTCACCCCATCTCTGCATCCCACACCTCCTGCAGACCTGCTGAAATCCATTACAGACCTTTGATCTCTCCCTACAAAAAGGTTTTTCTGCTGAAAGTAGATGGGATTAAGCAGAAACAGTTTTCCCAGGGCACTCTGAGGGGGTTTTTTTCCCCTCTCTGCTTGCTTTGAAACAGAAGATGCCAACAGCAAAGACCCTGACAAGGCTTTGGGACTGTCAGCTCCTGAACGGAATCCATCCCATCAGTCAAACTTGGGATCTATCAGGAGCAAATACTCAGCAGGTGGCACAAAAATCTTGTAAAACCGAACTGTTAAATATTTAGGGCAGATGACAAACAACATGTCATAATATTTGCAAGACTGCATTTGCCATTCAAGGCATCCTCCAACTCGAGGCCCTGAGCCTCGGAAGCATCAGTGAGCACCAAGGGGCTGATTGTTGGGGTTTGGTTACACTGTGGGTGTAGAACAGCATTTAATGTCCATTTCCTGAGTCTAACAGTATATGCTACATGTCAGGTGGGTATTAACATCTATTAGCTGAGGCTTAGCAATGAATATCGGAGAAGAATTCAATTAACATGCAATAATTGGGATTTTTAATTCGGTTTGGTGGGTTTGTGCGTGGCCAACGAGCTCCTTCAGTGCAGAGCCCAGGGACTCACTAATCCTGCTTGAACTGGGAAGGCAATTTTTCTTCCCAAAAAGAGTAGCATTGTTTTTCAACACCCTGTATTTAGTTTACAAGAACCAGTTGGTCCCAGTCGGTCTGGGTTAAGTGGGATAAGTTTGCCTGATTGGCAACTGCAGGGGAGCCCCAAACTGGGGAGTGTGTGCAACACGGGACCAACCCCCAGTCCTGCAGCACATAGTGAGGACACTGTTGGATTATTTTATCTCCCTGAGGACACTGTTGGAGTATTTTATCTCTCTGAGGGTTGTGGTGCAGCCTGGTCAGCCCCAGCACGAGCTGGGATTCATTTCAGTGTGGCCTCCCTCCCTGCTCCGTACCCAGCCCCGACAGACACCCCAGACCCTCTGCAGGGCAGCGAAACACCACAGAAAATACACTTCCATCTGCATCACCTCCACCCTGTTACAGAGCCACGATAAGTCTGAGCTTTCAAACCCTCTTTCCTCCCCATATCACAGCTGATACTGGTAATCTGAACTGGTAACCAACCTCAGGGAACCCAGGGACCTGCTGAGGTGTCCCACAGTGAGAACAAGACAAACAGGAGGAGCCCAGAGCTGCCAGATCTCCCTTTTGCAGAGAGACAAACCACTTAGAGCAGAACTGCAGAGCCTGTGGGAGCCTCTCCCGGCTCTGGGAATAGTGGGACTGGGTGTCACTGGGAGCTCAGCCCGCTGGGAGCTCTCCCCACGTCACTCCTGGAGGGCTGTGCTTGCTGTGAGCTGGAGGTTGGGTAAATTAAAAGCTACGTGGCGTTTTCACTGCCTTTATCTTGATGGGAATCAGTTCCTAGGAGATTATGATGCTGCTTTCTTTTTTTTAATTAATTGAGCCTGCTTTAAAAAAAAATGCCCATTTCATTTTAATCATGTATTATGCAAATTGCAAATTTAAATATCATTAAGAAATCTGTTGCTAACTTAATTTCCTCCTGCTGTAGCGGCGCTGAGGGCGTTT
>NW_008692938.1:99130-111039 GCF_000695815.1 Acanthisitta chloris | reverse complement strand
GTGCAACACCACAACAGCTTGTTCAAAGCATGGCACAGGAAACGCTGCCAATTAGGCCAAACGAGGAGGGTTTGTGATGAGGAGTGTGTTTCTGGAAGCCACAGCCCGTTCGGCCGTGCCCTGGCCGTGCCCTGCCCGTGGGGACGAGCGGTGCCAATGTCCAGGGATGTCACGGGTCATCCCTGTGAGCAGTGACAAACCCCCCCAGACCTTCCCTCTCTGCTCTTCATTAAAGAACAACCTGCCATATTCCATTAATTCCTCATTTAGGGCGAGTAAAGTGCTGATACATACATTTTAGCTCCAGCGTTTTTAATCAGTTAATTTAACCAGAAGCATTAATAATGTATTTCTTTGCCACTTGACTGCTCATCTGTTAAGCAGCTTATACATGGGAGAAGAATGTCACCCCCTGTGACATGAAGTGCCTAATTCAGAGCAAGTGAAATAGGATTTTGCATATTCAGTACCAAAAGGAGAGAAGAGGGAGACAACATCTCCTGGGAACGGCTCAACCTGCTGTGAGGGATTTCTGTCCTGGCGGGCGGGAAATCCCTCCCCGTGGGACATCCTCACGCTCAGAGGATCTGATTTTCTGGTTGAATTCATTTCCCTGGCATTACTCAGCAAGTACCTAGCTCTTCCTCCTGCTGTAGCGTGTGGTGGAATCAGAGGCCCTGGGAACGCAGCTCAGCCCGTCGGCTGCTCCAGCAGCCGCTGGGGACCCCAGGACACCCCAGGGGGAACAGTGCTGAGAGCTGTGGGCAGGTGAGGGGACTCACCTGGCCACGTTCAGCCCCAAGCTGCAGCTCACGGGAGCTGAAATTGAGCCTTCCTGTTCACTTCTGAGGGTGTTGGGGGTCAGGGACCCCCCAGCCATCTCAGGAGCTGCTGCCCCACTGCGCCTGCCCCACCTCCTTTATGTGGGTCACATTTATTGCCTTCGGGATTTTGCTGCTCACACTGCATCCTTATTATTGCCCCTGAGACTGCCACAGTCCCACTGGATGGGAAGGCTTTGGGACTTGCAGTCCCATTCCCAGTCACAACTTTGTGCTCCAGAGAATGAATTTTCACTCCCCAGCAGTGTTATCTCATTTCTCATTGTCAATAAACACCAGCCCTGGGGGGACCTGGATCATGACAGGGAGATTCTCCTCACTGGACTGGTCAGCCAAGCAACAGGCACTAAATGCAGAGTACTCATCCTGATCAGCCTGTTTGTCCCCAAAACAGACTCCTCAGGAGAGGACAAGTCCAAGCCCCAAGCAGCCAGTGCTGCTGCTCAACAGGAAAACCATTTTAGAACCTCAGATTAAAAACCCAGACTAAACACAGCTCTGGGCACAGGAGAGCTGTGAGAGGGAGCAGGAGCTCCTGCATCCCTGAGGAGCTCTGCTGGCTCTATCCTCGGTAAGAGCTGTCTCAAACCAGGTATTTCTTCCCGGATGTCACATGGAAAGAGGCTGTCAGAGCTGTCTAAATGTGTGAACAACACTGTCAGCGGGGGAGAGAAAAGTGTTATCAGAAAGAGTTGTTCTTCAAAGCGAAATAACTCCTTGATTTTATAAGGAGCAGAAGATAAGAGATCACACCACACGCTGAGGGCTGTTGGAATTTTCTTTCCGAGAATGAAGTTGTTTGTTTTGGTAAAAAGGGGAGAGGGGAGAAAGTGAAAACCTAAAATACTTTGACTTTCTTGACTTGGCTCTTGCCAAAGCTAAATATAGCCATGCTGGCACTCAGCCCACGCTGGCCCAGGACTTTACCCCCATCCTGGGGCCCTTCTCAAGGACTTCCAGCACCAGCCCTGGGGACAGAGGAGTGAGGCACAGCTTTGCTAGATGCAGACAGACTTGGGACTGTTCTGACTAGCACCAGTGGGATATTGGGTGTTCTGTGGGATACAGATTTTACCCCGAAGAGAGGCTCGTGTTCTGTTACTCCAAGTGAGACCCTCTGTGCTTTGCAGCCAAACCTCCCCCTGTGCCAGGCTCCTTCCCCCAGCCCCACTACTGCTCCTCTGGTCTAGCCCCAAAGAGAAGCTTCAGGCATTTGCTCTGGGGTCTCATTCCGACTTCTGAAGTCTCCACCTCATCAGCAACATCAGGTCATCAAATAAAGCAACATAAGATAGCCAGACATGGAGCTGATTCTCATTAGCGTTTGCCACACGCTGGCTGACATTCTCCAGAGAGCAATTAGCCTGCTTTAAGAGTAAAAGACAACTGAATAATTATTTAACCTGCCTGGAATTGATTTTAAAATCCAATAAGTCAGATATAATAATGGATGACTCCATCAAAAAATATGTACCAGTGAGGAATAAGGGTCGGAAGCCTTTGAGCCTGTCATCGACAGCCTGTGCGAGGCATCTCCTCCAAGGCTGACTCCTGGCCCCAGACCCCACTGCACCACAGGCCCTACAAACACGGTGTGAAAAGAAGGTTTCCAGGGAAAAACATCAATGCAAACAAACTCAGCCAGAGCTGAGAAACCTCAGCGTGTGTTGGACATGGAGCACACAGGCTGCACCGACTGGTCAGGGAACAGCACAGTCCCTTCCCGGATAAATCAGGAGCAAATACTCTGAGGAGCCCCAGGAGGATGTGTACGAAGCGTGACAGACCTTGTCAGGGACATCTTTCATCTGCCTGCCGAGCCATGGGGGGGAAACAAAGAAGGAATGGGAATCTGGGACCTGCAGGGAGAGGCAATGCTGGAAAAAGCCACTGGCACCAGGAGCAGCATCCAGTGACCTCCAAGACATTGGAAGTAGCTTCAAAACCAGGTGGAGGCCGAAATGGTTTATCAGCACTGCCCAGCCCTGTGTGGGTCACCTCTCCTGCTGAGGGGTGCAGGGACCCGTGGGGCCCACAGCCCTCGTGCCACAGCCTCATGCTCTCCAGAGCCTGAGCTGACAGTCTCCGTTTTCCTCAAACGGAAGAACCGCAACAATTATTTTCGTAATTAGCTGGCTTTGCAAATTAATGCCAGTTATGCTGTGTAATCATGATGGAGATTATGCGTTAATCAGCTGTTTCAAGCTGGTTATTAGGCTCTTTAAGTAATGATGGGAATGAAGGTCTCTGGGTGCTCAAGCCGTGGGCCGGGAGAGACCCACGGCCTGGCAGTGCCACAGGGTGGGTCTGACCCAGTTCTCAGCAAATCCAGCCTGTGCTGCTGGGGCCTGCCCTCAGCACCCCACCAATGTCCCAGTGCATTCACGGTGTGCTCCCACCAGCAGAACACAAATACATCACTCCTGCCTGTCGGCTCTCATCGCCTGGCACTGAATTCAAGCTGCACAGAAAACTCTTTCCTGTCAGAAAGTCTATTATATGCAGTTGGATAGCTGGAACAGGAATTTATTTGGGATCAAACACCAATAATCCACATCTCCAGCCCTCCTGTATTATCTCGTAATAAGACATGCTCCAATGCAGCCCTGGAACCTCTGGGCTGGGAGGAAGCCCAGGGTCAGCTAGTGGAAAATCCATGCAACAAGAACTCAGTTATCACTTCAGGACAATGCTAGAAAACAAAATATCCCTCACTAAAATGATCTGGACACAGTGGAGCTTTGCACAGAAAGACAGGGATGAATCTCACACTCACTTGGGTTTTGCCTATTGTTTCTGCTGTAATATTGTGTAGGAAGTTCCTGTGCCCTAAGAAACTGAAGCTGAGCTGCCAGGATGTGCAAACTTAGATGTGGATGAATAATTTTCTCTGCATCAGTCAAACCCCAAATGTTTTGTCATGATCCAGTGAGAATGAGGCACGTGGACAACTTTGCTACGCTCCTGCCTACGCTGCTCAGTCTGGATTGAAAACCTGGTCATGAGTGACTGGCTGAAAATCACATGGGACTGAAATGAGGCTCCAGAATGAGCATTCAGCCTCTTTTCCTTTATTCTTCCCCCAATTACCAAAATTAGCACTGAGTGCAGTATTTTTTTCTACCCGAGACATGCAGGGAACAGCTCAAACTTTTTTGGACGGTTATGAATGTAAATTAACTCCCACACTCACTTCATGACTGGGGACACGGACGCACAAAGTCTGCAGAGGAAGAGGAGGGAAGAGGTTTGTCACGATCAAGGGGAGCAGAGAGTCAGAGCCTTCTGCCACTGCCTCTGCTCCCTGGCTGTGAACATCTCCAACCACCTCTCCTTGGTTCACCCAGCCCACGGCCCCAGTCAGGTGCCAGGAGGATGCCAAGAGAACATCCCCCAGCAGAGATGTCAGCTTGGCTCTGGCCACGCTGGCACTCCTGGCAAGCACCAAACTGCCACAACACTACAGAGAATGTGCTCTGGCTCCTGGGGCAGGATTGATGCTGCTGCCCGAGAGCCAGGAGGGCTGAGCAGACATCTGCTGTCAAAGGAAAAACATTTGAGCACTACCTTAAATTGAAGAGGAAGATTTTCCTTCTGCTAATGAACCCCGAGACCATCTGTTACCAATTGTACTTGCTTATCTCGCTCATCCATTAATTATTTTGGTTTACTTTTCAGTAAGACAGAGCAAGGGCTGAGTCTTTGCATGGCTCTGTGAGGGGCACGGGGCAGACCGAGGAGCCGAGTACACACCATTACACAACCCACGGCTGCTCCGAGTCACTGCAACCAGAGTGGTTGTCAGTGGGGAACTCAGGACGAGACAGAGCCAAGAAACCCAGCGATGCTGTGACATGAGCTTGTTGCCCTTGGGGAGGTGTAATGGCATTAACAACCTCGGAACACGGAAAAGCTGCATCCGAGCTGTGCATCCCTGAGCAGAGAAGCTGTAGGGGAGGCAAATCACAAGTCTCTGCAGGTCTGTACAGTGAGAGAGGAGCAGGGCAGGGAAAATGGCACTAAAATCAGCCATCAGCAGTGCTGCCCTGGCTGCCTCCCGTGCACGGGTTAGAGGTGGGAGGACAAGGGGAGCTCAGTGCCAGCTCTGTACCCAGCAGCTCCTCACAGCACAGACTGGGACATCTCCACAGCTGGGCAATGAGCCTGTCTGTGCTTCACAAGGTCTGGTCCTAAACTTCTATGGGAAGCTACTCATCTGTCTCATAAAATTATTCCAGGACTTTACATTTGCCTCCTATTGCCCCACAAAGCTGCCACCCTGAACACCTCACAGAGCAGCAGGTAACAAACCCCAAGTGTTTCACGTCTCTATTTCAGTCCGGGAACCTGAACAAGCCTCGCTCTGCCTCTAACAGTGACAAGAGTTTTCTCGTCCTTGCTGCCTCAGATTATGAACCAAACTGTGTGTGGCTCAAGGGTGGATGTTCTTGCCTTGCAGGAGGAATCTTTGAGTACGCAGATGGCCCCAACACGCAGGTGATGAGTGCAGAGGAACAAGCCTTCAGGTTCTCCGCCAACATCATCAACAGGAACAGAACTTTGCTGCCTAACACAACCCTAACCTACGACATCCAGAGGATACACTTCCACGACAGCTTTGAAGCAACTAAGAAAGGTAAGAGCAGAGCACACTCCTGAGCAGCTTTGTGCCCATTTATTCAGCACAAGAAAGGTCTGTTTTCACGGCAGACCCAGCAGCTCGTTCTGCCCTGCTCTCGCCACTGATCTGGATGAGAACTCCTCCCGGAGCTGACCTTCCAGAGCATCTTAATACAAGGGGAACAACTACCTTTTTTCCCCTCTGCAAACCTCACAAAACTCCTTTCAGCACTTGCCTCTAATGCTGAGCGAAGGTCTGGAGGCCATGCCTGTGTTTGTGTCGCTGCACCCCTGGTGTGGGTGTTCTGTTCTCTTACCAACAGTCATTTTTGATTACTGGATAACAGCAGCCCACTTGAATCACTGAAGGGGAGGGAAGAATTGGGGCTACACAACAAAAGCTGTGGGTCTGGTGACCTGAGGGCTCACAGAGTTTGATGCTGTTTGGGAGAAAGGAAAGCTGTGCCTGAGCCGGCGGCTGTCGGAGGGACAGAGCCGGGCAGGGGGTGTCTGCCCCAGCCAGCCCTCTGACCCCCTGCCCCTTTTCAGATGGTTTTGTGGTGGAGGTTTCCTCAGAGCTCTGCCTGGCACTCCTCTGTGCCTCCAGGCCAGACCCCACTGGCCACAATCCCTCCTCTCTGTGCCTCATCCCTGCTGCAATCACCCAATGTCAGAGCCCTGTGAGTGCCCACGCACTGCCTCAGGGCCCAGACCTGTGCCCAGGGCTGCCCCACGCTCAGTGCCCGCAGAGGTGCCCCGTGCTCTGCTGACAACGTCCCTCCCTCCTCTCCCAGCCTGTGACCAGTTGGCCCTGGGGGTCGTCGCAATATTTGGACCTTCCCAAGGTTCCTGCACCAACGCTGTGCAGTCTATCTGCAACGCCCTGGAAGTGCCCCACATACAGCTCCGATGGAAGCACCACCCTCTGGACAACAAGGACACCTTCTATGTCAACCTGTATCCTGACTATGCTTCCCTGAGCCACGCCATCCTGGACCTGGTGCAGTACCTCAAGTGGAGGTCAGCCACGGTGGTCTACGATGACAGCACAGGTAAAGGGGGCACAAAGGAGGAAACCAGGAGTTGTTTGCTGTGGGTCTCTCTGGGAACTTTTCCAGTGAACCCTTTTAGGAACCAATGTCCCACGCAGTGACAGGTTCCCAGGCGTTCAGGCTGGTTGTGGGAGGCTCTGGGATCCTTTCTAAGCAGTTGACTCACAAAGCTCTGGGTGAGAGGGAACCCCCAGCCCTGGAGCTGCCAAAGGGCCACGGGGGTTCAACGGCTCTGGGGTGACAGGCTCAGCCTGGCCCTTCTGGCACCTTCTCCACCAGCAAAGCCCCTGCCCATGGCTGCCACGGAGCTGCAGTTCCCAGCTAAAACCAAAAGCAGTTCTGGAAAGTTTATTGTTTTCTGGCTAATTCTGCAGGACAGAGCTGACAAAGTTTTTCACATAAGGAAAGCTGTTGACAGTGACACAAAGCAAAGCACTGCACAGCACTGGAGACAGACCCCCCAAAAAACAAAAGCCTCATTGGATAGCCTGTCCAACCTAATTCCACTAAACCAAATGGTTTCTTTAGGGGAGGGCTGATGAGAACACAGTTTGACATTCCTGTTTTGCAAATGTGGGTCACAGTATGTTCCCTTCGTGGCATATTCTAATGTGTTTTCTCTGCTAGGCAGAGGGACATGCTCCTCTCTTCCCCCTTGCTGCAATAGGCATCTGCTGAACTCCTCCTTGCAGCACTAGACCCCAATAGCTGCACCAAGCAGGGCTCTGTGCCTCGTTGATGAGAACACAGTTTGACATTCCTGTTTTGCAAATGTGGGTCACAGTATGTTCCCTTCGTGGCATATTCTAATGTGTTTTCTCTGCTAGGCAGAGGGACATGCTCCTCTCTTCCCCCTTGCTGCAATAGGCATCTGCTGAACTCCTCCTTGCAGCACTAGACCCCAATAGCTGCACCAAGCAGGGCTCTGTGCCTCGTGCAGACCACAGGATTCTGAGGGTAATTTGTCAGTTGTGATTAAGTGACCCTTACGATCTCCTCGATCCATAAATCCAAACGCATATTCAGTTTTGCCTTTTGTTGCTGTGCATGGCAAATATGCAGATTTAATTGGGTGTGCAGCTGATTATCACATCCTGTCCTTCCTCAAGGGCACATTTGCTTAAGAAAATTTGCTGTGATCCCAGAGGTGTCAAAGGTTAGGACCAACCCACTGTTCTCCTCTTCCCACCTAGTGCAGAGACCTCATCCAGCTCCACTGGCTGCAGGGGCAGCAGGAAAACATCAGGAAAAGCTCTTCTGTCATGGAAGAGCTGCTCTGGAGACACCTGGGGTTAATGACTGACACGTGGCACTTTGGCTTTGCTATGCCTTCAGCAATGGCCATGGGAGGGAGGGAGGGAGGAACGTCCGAGCAGTTCCATCAGAGCATGGGAAGCCCCAGCCCAGGGCAGCACATCTGTAACGCTGTGGGTTTGTCTCTGTGACACTCCAAGGCCTCATACGGCTGCAGGAGCTCATCATGGCCCCGTCCCGCTACAACATCCGCCTGAAGATCCGGCAGCTCCCGCTGGACACAGACGACGCGCGGCCGCTGCTCAAGGAGATGAAGAGGGGCAGGGAATTCCGCATCATCTTCGACTGCAGCCACCTGATGGCAGCTCAGATCCTCAGGCAGGTGAGCAGGGCCGAGCAGTCCAAGGGTGTGGGGTGGTTGTACTGCAGAGTGACCCTGCACTGGGGCACAGACCTGCAGCTTTCCCTTGGGCCACAATGCGTAGCCACACTAAGAGCTCCAGCACCTCCATCCTCTGAGGATGCTGCTGGATTCCTGCAGAGCCCCAGCCCTGTGCCCTCTGCCTCCTCCACCCGGAGCAGCTCCCACTTCTCTCCCAGCCAGGCTGGACAGCATCCTCCATCCCTTCCCCACACCGTCTGCAGTTCTTGGACTTTAAGCCAGATGTCAGTGATTTTCCATTCATTTGGGCTCTCTCCTTTCTTTCTGCACTGCCATCCTTGCTGCTCCCCCAGCTCCTCCTCATTCCCATGTGCCTTGGGGCTCCAGGGCCAGTAAGAGGCAGAGGAAAAGGCTCTCATAAAGACACCAAGAACCAGCCGGTGGGAGTGCTGCTCCTATCAGCCCAGCACGACGCCACGGCACAGATTAAACAAACCCCTGAAGGGCTGGGAAAGCACAAGGCTGGAGCCTTCTCCTGCAGCCTGCCTGATGCAGAGTGAAGGGAAGTGCTTAGAGGACTCGAAAGCCTGGGAGGGATTATTACGGAAAGCGATAGAAGGGGCTCATTGTCTCCTGCCTGTTTTCTTCCCTGGCTGGCTGTGTTTGGTGCTGCTCACTTATTACGCAGTTTATTATAGTTTATTGTGCCATCTGCTCTGCTCATCACCACGAGTGCAGAGTGAGGAAGATGGAGGAGAGGGGGGACCAGGGGGAGACAAGTCTCTCCAAGTCCTTCTGGCTGGTTTTGTGTGTGTCAGGACCCAAAGCCGTGGATTTCTGCTTAGCAATATTCTACTGTGTACTTTTACTCAGGGAAACACTGAGAAGCGTTTTCAGAGTCTGGGAAGGTGCACAAACCCAACCCACAGCCTGACCGGTCTCTGCACACCTGAACTCTCAGGCTTGGAGTGGTGCACCATGACCTGCAGGTCACTCCTGCTGGGCATTCACATCACCTGGAGATTAGGAAGCTCAGAAATCTCATCTTTTCCTCACTTGTCTACCAGTGTCAGGAAATGCACATAGAGAGGAGCCACCTTCACTGGTGAAATGGCTCTTTTCCACCAAAAGTACAAGTTGAGCAAAGTCAAAGCCTGGAGGACACCAGAGCCATACAGATGACATTGTCACTTCCTGCTCCTGCCTGGGTCCCTTGGAGTGACCAAGGCATCAAACCATTCATTATTTTACCCTCTTGAACAACAAACCATTGTAGAAACCTATCGGTGAGTCCTGCTCACCAGGCCTCCCCATCCTACCCCAGCTTCCCTGGCCTTCCTTGGGTTTGGTCCCTTGTTAGCACTTCCCATGTGCTCCCTGTGTCCCTGTTCTCCCCACAGCTGCCCTGAGCAGCCATTGTGCTCTGCAGTGCACAGCTGTGCCTGGCCCAGCTCCCACTCTCATCCTGGCCATTGCCTCTGGCTGATCCACCAGCACCATCATTTATTCATTTCCCCACAAACCCAGATGCATCCTGCCCCAGGCTGCCAGTGCTGGGAAGCTGCAGCTTCCTTCTGGCGCTGGGTCTGGGCTCCTCACCCACGGCCAAAATCATCCAGCTGTAGAGCCTGGACTGGAATCTCACCATGTGCTCCTGACTGGTTTCCCATCACTAACTGATGCTTCCCATGCTGAGGCTCCAGCTCTTTGCAGCAGGGTGTGCAGGAGCACAGCCCCCTGGATCCACAGACCACGCAGGGATGGGATGGCACATTACCTCAGTGGCAGTGACAGCCTCCAGACTTTCTAAGAGATACCTCCAAAGCAGGAAACCTGGGGTGAAATCACACTGTACAGTCACAGTATCTAGGTTTGTAATCCAGATCCATTCCTCTTCCCTTGTTTTTTGACATCTCACTTCTTTTCAGACTGTCACTTCCTTCCTCGGAGCTAAATTCTGCCCTAGTAATTTTAGCAAAAACCAAGGGAAGCAAACGTTTCCTGGGGGGACCTGAAGTCTCTTTCCCATCAGTGGGGATTTTAAAGTGCTCTTGCATGTGTTTTCTCCGGAAAACACGCTCAGAGAGTCAGCATCCCAGCCAAACGCACGGGAATCTCTCTGTCACCAGCTTCAAGGTGACCTTTCTCCTGACTGAAACACATTCCCCCCGTGTTGTGCAGGGCCTGGACGTGGCCATCCAGCCAAGGTCCCTTCAGCCCATGGTCTTCCTCTGACAGACCTGACAGGACAGCCTGTCCTCTCCAGTGCTCAGCTATGCAGATCCCAGCAATCTGCACGAGCTGTGCTCCGTGTCAAGGCTGGCTAGGAACCTCGGGCTGGGCTGGCCAAGGGCCCTCGGCTCTGCACCGTGACCTCCAAGGGACATGGGCACTGAGGCTCTGCCACTGTTCCAGAACAGTTCCAGGACTGGGCTCAGCTCAGCACCTGAGCACATGCCTCTTGCTGGCCAAACATGTGCTTAACTGCTCCCTGGGATCCATCCTGAATCCAGCCCCTGTGTTCCTGGCTCTGTCTCCTGCTCTGAGCTTTATGTTGCGTGGCTGTCGTTGTATTCTTGTATCCACTTTACTAATCTCCTTTCCCTGCTCTCCTCAAGGCCATGGCGATGGGAATGATGACAGAATACTACCACTTCATCTTCACCACTCTGGTAAAGTATCTGCCTATGCTCAGCTTGTGCAGTCGCTGCTGAGGGGAGTGGGATGTGAGGAGGCAGCTGGAGTGGGAGGGTGGGACAGGGGTCTGGTCCTGGTGTGCAGGACAGGGTGGGAAACGCAAGGGAACGGGAGGTCTGGGACCCTACCAGAAGGTCCTTGGGAGTGGCTCTGGCTTGCACAGATGTGGGTTCTGGTTTTATTTGCCCTCCCAATGCACTGATGGAGTGTGAGAGGCTGCAGCCCCAGACAGGACTTGGTGGGACCCTGGCCCAGCAGGAGCTGGGGATGAGCATTGTGTGCCCATCCAGCTCTCCCTTCAGAGCCAGGAGAGCCGTGCCGTGGCCCAGGGTTGAGTCCCGCAGGTTTATTTTGAGGAGAAGAACTCAGCCTGACGTTAACTCCCTCTGTTAAGCACGGCCCAGCTCCTCTCAGGCTCCAGGAGGCATTTGGCTTTCCTGGCAGGGCCACTTGTGTCTCCATTTAAGATGCTATTGTCTAGTCTACTGTTGAATTTTGTGTGATTTTGAAAATCCAATTTATCTCTTTGCCTTTAGGAAAGAAACAGACTAAACTAACCCTTAAAAACTGCAAAATTTATTTTCCAAATGCAAAAGACATTTTAATTACCCCTGCTGCCATTATCTATTCCAGGCAGCTTTAAGCATTTCCCAGATAACCTCCTATTAATCAGCCCCAGCTGAGCCTGGAGTACATTTCATGTGTAGGTACAGCCTGGAGGTGGGAAAGGAGGAATTATAATAAATTAATAGATAAGCAATCACAATTAATGCCACTTTCCTGAAATAACAGTTATATCATGGGAAAGATATTTTAATCTGTCATTCCTTAAGGCAATGTTTTCCTAGCTTGCAATGCCTGTGCTTCAGCTCCCCCAGTACGAGACCCATGGGGTGCTAATGAATTAGTCTATTATGTTATAGTGAATGTTTCTAAAAGGTCCCCAGTCAATACTGAGCACAGTGTATCAACACTTGGCATGAAATGCTTCAACATTTTGCTAGGCAGCACGACTACAGTTCACTGACTCCAGCACGAGGAGCCCCATCAGCCTTTCCACCA
>NW_008692938.1:96958-99098 GCF_000695815.1 Acanthisitta chloris | reverse complement strand
GGAGGAGGCACAAGGCTGCCGAGCCCTGTCCCTGGCACACACAGCCTGCACACCCAGAGGCCCAGGCAGGGAGAAGCCCTGAGCTCACACTCCTGGGGGTGCCCCAGCCATCCCCACTGGGGCTGCAGGTGCCAGGCAGCAGCAGGACCCTCTCCCCACGCTTTGAGCTGACAGACAAAACCTCCACACCCAACATGAGCTCTCCCATTGAACCAAACCAGCCCCATTTCCACTGGCTCCTGTCTGACTCTGGGGCCCAGGACACGGCACTGTGTCCCTGTGGCTGGCACAGCACAGCTCACTGCCCCAGCACACACCCCACTGCCCCCCGGGCACAGCTGGGGCTCTTCACATGGGGATGCCCTTCCTGGACACCCACATTTCCACCTTCTGATGTGGGATGTGGTGAGGATCAGTCCTCAGCACAGCCACCACGACTGAGCTGGGCTAACTGGGGAGAGAGCAGAGTCCATGCAAGGGAAGGGCAGAGCATCACAGGAGCACCAAGAATGAAATAAAGAGGTAAAGGGGAGAATTAATCTGTAGTACAGAAAATAATGAGTGAAAGGGAATGTAGATGAGGTGGAAAATAGAACCAGATGTTTCAATTTGCGGCGGTGCAGGAGCAGAAAATCTAGCAGAAACTGATCTGGCGATTCCCCTCCACACCTCCCCACGGCCTGACACTGAGCTTGTGCCCTGAATTATCTTCGGATTCCAGGAGCTGATAAATCAGGCTGCAGCTGAGATTTAAACTGGAACCAAGAAGGGACCTGATGGTTGGTTTCTACAGGAACTCAGTGAAAGGAAGGGTCAGTGGGGAGCAGGGAGAGCTCCCAAAATACCAGGGGGATGTGGTGGTCTGACAGCTGGGAGAGGGAGACCACAGGGTCTGGAGCTCACAGGACCAGATCTGTCACATACAGGGGGAAATGATTGGCTTTTGCAACTGAAAATTGTTTCCCCACAACCATTTCTAGAATAAAAACCAAAGTGTCTGATGTAAAGCTATGACTCCTGAAAATCTGGATTTATTCCAGCAGGTCAGGCACAGGGGTGCTGCCCCTCACAGCAGGTGACACCTGTCTGAGGTCAAACCAGTGTCTTTGCCCTTAGCTCCCATAAGTCATTTAAAAGTCAACATCATGGCCTGGTTCTCACAGTGCCCTTTACAACAGAACATGCAGATCTGCACTTGCAATTTTTCAGGGAAAAAAAACCCCAACACCCAAACTCTGACCTCTGTTGTGGGGTGATTAATGACTCAGTCCCCACTGCACCTGCAGATGGGAGCATGGCATCCATCAGCAGTGAGCTCAGGGGCTGGGACCAGGCTTATGGAAAAGATCAAACCCCCAAAGCTTATTAAAGCAAAACAGCTGTAAGAACCCTCACTCCCCCACGGAGAATGAAGTGCCATTGCTGGCAAGTGCTGCTGTTGTTCTGCTTTGCTTAGGGCAGTGTGTGTGGGACTTCTGCAGCCCCCGTGGGCCACGCAGAGCTCACTGCTGGGGGATGCTGTGGAGGGGAGACCCCACAGGAGCTGTGTCCCATTTTAATATTCTGTCCATCTTTTGACAAGTTCATTATCTGCACTTATAATTCCTGTGCCAAGGAACTTCAGTGATTTTCTCTTCATCCAGATCAAAGTAGGATATGTAACATATGAAAACAATCAGCTCATCCAGCACAGCCACAGCCCCATCACCCAGCACAGCCCCAGCCCCAGGCTGTATTCAGCCTCTTTCCTAGGAGCCCTGGTGGGAGCAGCGAGCGTCGCTGCCACGTTCACCCCCACGCTGTCACAGGAGACAGTGGTGTTGCCTTGCCGCCTCCCCACATTCTCACTAAAATTAGCCCGTTGCAGAAACTGTTCAGGATAAACCCTGAGTCAATATGCCCCATCCAACCCATGAACAAAGCTGCCTCCAGACTGCCATCTCCACCCACCCCTCGGCTGAGCCGCCCGGTTTGGGGCGCAGGTCGGCCGTGGCATCCTCCTGCCACGCTCTCTGACCCCAGACTGCTCAGCTCCTGGGCACTGAAGTTAATCCCTGATCTGAAGCTGATACTCAGACGTGTGGAGAGCCAAGAGCTGCACCACAGCAGTGCCCTGGCAGTGCCCTCCAGTGCCCCTCGC
>NW_008692938.1:96621-96941 GCF_000695815.1 Acanthisitta chloris | reverse complement strand
GCAGCCAGCAGGGCCCAGCAGTGCCAGGCTCTGGGCTTTCTGCACCACATAAAGGGCACCTCATTCATTTGCAGACTGTGTAGGCTGGTCGGAATGTCAAGAAATGCGTCTTAGTTCCTCTTTGATAGACTGCAAATTGGCGTCCTGCATTCAGAGTGACTCTGTCACCCGCAGCATCCCTCCCAGCAAACCTCCACGGGAGTCACGGGAGCTGTGGGTACAGGAGCTCTGCCTGTGCCCCCTCCCTGGGCCACAAGTCTCTTTTTTCAGGGTCACAGGCAGCAGTTCTGGTTCCCTCCCCACAATTCACTTGCCTCTTT
>NW_008692938.1:94050-96574 GCF_000695815.1 Acanthisitta chloris | reverse complement strand
GTGGGGAACCTGCACATAAAGCACCTAAATTCCACCAACACCTACCAGCCCCTGCAAGCAGTGACTGATGGCAACAGACAGCACAGCCCTGTGAATTCCTGAGGGATATGTCCTCCCTCCCACCTCCCGTGGGCTCTGCGTCTCGCTCCCGACACCGCCACGAACCGACGCAGAAAACTCAAACACAGCAAAGCTAAACAACAAAATGTTTAAACCAGTTTCTCTCTTTTAAGGATCTTTATGCATTAGACCTAGAACCATATCGCTACTCCGGGGTGAACCTGACCGGCTTCCGGATCCTCAACGTGGAGAACCCGCACGTGTCCTCCATCGTGGAGAAGTGGTCCATGGAGCGGCTGCAGTCGGCGCCCAAGGCAGAGCTGGGGTTGCTCGACGGGGTGATGATGGTATGGGCAGTGCAAACAGGGCAGGGGGCTGAGAGCAGAGCAGGGGGGAGGGAAGGCAGGTGGTTAAACCCCAAACGTTGGTTCTGTTGGTTATTGTCCCAGGAACAGCTCACCCAGGTATCTGCCCCGCGGGTTTCTCGCACTCTCGAGGCAGCGAGCTGAGGGTGAAACCCGCAGCCCATGGCTGTGTTAATGCTGCCAACAGATTTGTCACTGGACAGGGCAGGTAGCCAGGGCCTGTCCCAAGGGGCTGCAGCTGCCATCACCTCCCCACAGCCCCCGAGAGCAGCACAGCACCATCTCCCCGGGGGTGGGAGCACAGCACGCGGCTGGACCGGGCCAGGCAATTCACAGAGACTGATGCAGGGAGAGAGAGCCAAAGCAGTGCCCAGAGATGGGCTGTGCTGAAGCTCTGATGACTCCTTTCAGGGTCTGATGGCAGCTCTGCTCCGCTGAGTTACTGCTCGGAAGGTACAGCACCTGCTCACCCATCTGTCTTCCCTGCGAGGTGGCTTCCGACCCCCGGAACTGCTGACTGGCTCCCTCCTTCCCTCTCCCTTAGATCTGCCAGAACCAGCCCCAAAAGTGGCAAAGCCTCCCAGACTTTCACCTTGAAATGGCTCCTGAGGTCCTCCTGTTCTCTTTGTTCTTGGAGGAGAGTCACCACTCTCCCGTGGCCCTCCAGTGCTCGCAGCAGGGCTGGGTGCTCCTCTCCTGCCCTCAGAGTGATCCTGCCTTGGATCTGTGTTTGCCAGGTGTCTATCCAGTGGGGCCCTGGACTCAGCTGGGCATTACAGTCCCTAATTCTCCCTGAAATTGCTAGGACACATCCCTTCCCTCCCTCTCCCCCAGCCCCAAACCTCTCCCTGCTGTGGTCCATACCCACCCACGGACGCAGGTTGGGCTCTGCTCTTCATGCTCGGGTGAGGGAAGGGAAGGTCACAGGGATTGCTGCCAATGCTGGATGATTTTCTCCATGGCTACGTCCTGTTAGATGTTTGCTCAGTTATTTGCTGTATTATTTTGGTTTATTGTGGTTTATTACGCTGCTGCTACACTCGCATCTGTTTTGTAGCTCGGTGAAGCCAGCAAATAATGTGTTTTCACTAGGAGGTCCTACCACATCGGAGTGAAAAATAAATCCAATTCCCTTGATCAGTGTTCGGAGGTGAGATGGGGCATCTCAAATTGAATCTAAAGCTGTAACATTACATGCACCAAAAACACCCCAGTTCTCCCTAGTTCAAGTCACTGAAATGCTGGAATATCTTACAAATTCATGAGGTCCTGATTTCGGTGACAGTTTGGGTCATTTTTGGAAAATTCTGTGCCCACAGACAAGCCACTTAACATCTCTATTTCTTCCTTTCCTGTGTACAAAACAGTGCAGAAAACATGCCCTTACGCAGGTTTTTTTTTACACTCAGACAAAACAGACTCAATAAGAAAACTCTGTTACTATCTCCTACATTTAGAAATTGCTGCCTCCCTGTTTGACACCACAGCAGGAAATGTGCAAGAAACAACCAGAATAGCTGCTCATAGACAAACAGCACTTCCACAACCACTGATCTCTCAGAGCTCTGCGCGTTGGCCTGAGGAGCCAAGGGGTGGTTGGCAGGGCACGCGGACAGAGAAGCCCCGGGGCCCGCGGGGGTTGGCAGGGATAACTCACAGGGGGTTCCACCTTCTCCCGTGACCCCCCAGAGCCCAGGGCCGGAGAGCTGTGGCCCCCAACACTGCTCCCTCCCTTTAGACAGACGCTGCCCTGCTGTACGACGCGGTGCACGTGGTGTCCGTGTGCTACCAGCGCGCGCCACAGATGACGGTCAACTCCCTGCAGTGTCACCGCCACAAGGCCTGGAGGTTCGGCGGCCGCTTCATGAACTTCATCAAGGAGGTGAGACACGGTCTGCGACCACCACCGTCCCCACCGAGGCACACACGGCACGGGTGGGGCACGGGTGGGCGCTGGAGGCTTGGCAGGGCCAGGGTTAGGAATAGAATCCCCTCAGGCTTTCAAACAGCAGAGTAAAACTGCTGTCCATCCCCAGTACAGCCCATGCTGCTGTGTGCCCTGCAGAGCCATCCCTGCTGGCACTGCCCGAGCTGCACGG
>NW_008692938.1:77462-93999 GCF_000695815.1 Acanthisitta chloris | reverse complement strand
TGCACGGAGCACACGGCTCCAAGGGAGCAGAATGGGAGGATTCCCACTGCAGAGAGAGAATGAACTTTTCTCTTAATAGGCACCAAGGGTGGCATCTCTCCTCTCCCTGCCTCTCTCTCCTTCCCCATGCTTTGTTCCCTGCTGCAGACAGAAGCTCCAGCTGGCTGCCAAAACACAGTGTAAATAATTTGTTTGGTTGGCTCCCTTTGCAAACCACCCTGCACCTCACCCCCCAGTGCCTGCCTGTTGTTTCCCTCCCTGGCACCGTGTCAGTGATGCGGGGATCAGCCTCCTCCCTCCCTGCTGCAGTGGGAGCACTCAGGATCCAGCAGGATCTCTCACAGTGTGGGGGACACACTGTGCCCCCCGAGGAGACACCACCCGCTCGGTGCTGTGCCATGGGAGCCGCAGGGCTCAGCACAGCTGTGTGTGCTCCAGGTGGGCACAGCAAACATTCCGTGTCCTCCCTGGCTCCCGGGGGGCTCCGCGGGCTGAGCATCCCACAGGAAAACCACCTGCACGCCCGAACGAGCAAACACCAGAGCCCAGGGCTCCAGGGGGAGAGCTGGGAGCTGTCACTGCTCCTCAGGAGCTAACGGGCAGAGCCGGAGCAGAGTATCTACTGGGAGATGTGCCAGTCATACCCCTGGGAATTCATACCCACCTTGACCACAACGGGGCATTTCAAGCTCCCCCACCCATGAAGGAAACATTCCCCAGGGAGCAGAGCACACAGAGATGCTCAGGCTCAGCTCCTCACTGCTGGGATGACTGCAGAGCAGCAAGCCCTGGCAGCAACCTGGCACTGCCACAGGAGCCTCCTCCTCGGGATGGTGTGCAGCACATCCAGCACTGTCCTGGGCAGTGTGGGCACTGGGCACCTCACTGTGCCTTGGTCCTGCTCTGCTAACACATAGCACCTGGTACTGGGGGCTCTCCAACCTCCTAAATCAGACACACTGATTCTGGGGGTCTTGCAAACTGCACAGTAGAAAAGAACCAGAATCACAGAGTCATTTTGGCTGAACCAAATTTAGGCATCTTTAGCCCAAGCTCCTGCTTGGAGTAGGACGAGTTCCCCAGTCAGACCAGGCTGGGCAGGACCTTGGCCAGCCAAGCACTACAACTCCCCCGGAGCAGTGTCCCCAGCCCCAGGGGCACCTGCCCCAGCTTCTGTGCCAAAACCTGCACCCAGGGGCACCTGCCCCAGCCTTCTGTGCCAAAACCTGCACCTCAGGGGCAGCTGCCCCAGCTTCTGTGCCAAAACCTGCACCCAAGGGCACTGGCAGCCAGTGCCCCCAGATTCCTGTGCCTGTTTCCGAACCACAGAGCCTGCTTGCACCGACGCGCTCTTGGCCCCTTCTGCTCCACTTTCCATCTGGAAGGACAGAGGGAAGCGTTCAGGCTGTTGTAGCTCCCACACCCCTGCGAAGCACCAGCAGGTTGGGCACACAGGGATGATCCTGGGCTCCCTGCAGCCCAGCGTTTATGGGCACTCCAAGGAGAAACAGGCTGCACAAGGATGCCCTGATAAATGCAAGTCGTTTCCTCCTGAGTCATCACGTCCTGCGACAGCTGGTGAACACCAAAGGTGCGAACAGAAATTGTAGCAAGGACTGCAAGAGTTTTACGGAAATCTCCAGCTCCTCTGCAGCCTGAGTGGTGACGGAGGGATTATTAATTAATCAGGCTCTTCGGGGAGAAAGAACCAGCATAAGGACTAATTAAAAGAACATACAGCGGAGGGCAAAAGATTATTTATGATACCAAGTAACAGTCCTGCTACTTTTTCTCCCTTCCACAGGCCCAATGGGAAGGATTAACGGGACGAATCGTCTTTAATAAAACCAGTGGTTTACGAACTGATTTTGATTTGGATATCATCAGCCTCAAAGAAGATGGACTGGAAAAGGTAGGCAGGGTTTGTCTTATCTGCATGCAGCTGAGGCTAATGCTGAGGCTCAGGCAACAGAGAAGTGGTTGGTGGTTGTATTGATTCCAGGTTTCTGGGGTTTATATAAAAGGATATTCACTTTGTGGGATTTCTCAGATCCTTTTCCATGCCTCAACCATGACTCACTCGCCCCAAGCCAGTGCGTGGGATTACAGACTGCAGAAGTGCTTGTGGCACTTAACTGGGATAGTGGAGGCAGAAGAAACTTTCTGAGCATCCATTAACCCCTCCCTGCCCAGGCAGGAGTGTCACCTGTGCCACCCTCAGCTCTTCCCAGGGGAAGCTCCGGAGAGCATCATCCGCTGTGCTTCCCACCATGAAACTGCCCAAGGCTGCGGAATGGCACTGGCCTATTCCAGCCGGTTTTCACAGGGGGATGCCGTGGGTATTTCTGTTTATTATCTAAGGGTCGATAAGGAAAAAGCAAAGTAAGGTTTCGCCTGGCTGAGGGCACAGAGGCTGCAGCCGCATCTCCTCCTAAGTAGTGCAAATCTCCTCTGGCACAGACCAGGATGCTGATGTGCAAATCTGATCCCAAGAGCTCCTGGGGATTTCTTTTCTTTTTCTTCAATTACTTTTAAAACATAAACCCAAAAGGCAACATGAAAAGCTGTAAAGCCGTCAGAGCACACAGAACACAGGTTCAAGGTGAGCCAGCCGGTGAAGCCAGGGAGAGACACAGGAGCCTGACCTGTCGGAGGGTCACTCTGGTCACTGCTGTGCCACAGGTGAGTGACACCTGTGCCGGAGCGAGTTGGCTGCAAGCTCTGCTCTCCAACAGGGACCAGGAGCCTCTGGCAGCCAGGGACAGCACAGGGGCTGTCACCTCTGGGCACGGTGACAGGTTCTGCAGACACCCGGCCGGGAGCAGGGAGGGATTTCAATTAACCAGCACAGGTGACTTTTCCCAGGAATTAATCACTCGGCACAGGGAGCAGCCCCAGGGCTGGAGGCAGCCACGGATCAACCCTCATTTGAGGGATGGATCCTGCACCACGAGGCTCCCAGGGACCACCAGCCTGTGCCCCATCCTCCTTCCTCTGTCTGCCTTGCCTTGGCTCTGGAGAGCTTCGCTGCCACACTGCCCCAGGACAGCAGCAGCTCTGTGCCTCACTGACACTGCCCAAGGTCACCACAGCTCGCTCCTGGTGCGGAGGTTTTGGTGTCAAACACAGAATAAAGAAAACAGATCAACCCAGTGACCTTCAGCCTCACTGCGGACGAGGCAGGAGGGAGCAGGGGAAGGCGCTGCCGCCGCACAAGAGCAGGGCAGGAGCTGATCTTTGTAGGCTTATGTTTTTACAAAATGTTTTGTTCAAAGAGTCTAAACCAAAACTAACAACAGGTCTGTTTGAAGTCCCGAAGCATTGCTGGGGAAATGTGCTGCTTGAGTAAGAGGAAATGTGCAGGATCTGAGACCCTGTGAGTCCAAGTGTTGGAGCACAGCCACACTATCACCTGTCAAACCAACACCCTGGGTGTGCTGGAGCAGAGCTGGCCCCAGCTGAGCTGGATTCACTGCGGCTCTGTGCCACGTCCAGCCCGACACGTCCCCTGCACACTCTGTCAGCTTCTTTCTCCAGCAACTCGGAGACCTCACAGTCCCCACTATTATTTTCCTGAAAGCCTCGCGTCAGCTCCAGAGGGTTTTAAAGTATCGATGTCAAATCTGCTGGATTCTGTCAATAGCTAATCTGAACTAACACCACGCCAAAGCACAAACAAATCCCACCCGGATTGTGCATTATGTATCACAGCTTATGTTTGTTGAGCTTTAGGATTGAACCCCTGATCCTCACACCTCCTGGATGTTCCAGGGATTACAGGAGTATTAACGGAACCTAATTACATGTAGTTGGACTATCTGACTCGCACAGCTCTCTTAATGCACCTTTTTTCCCTTTTTCTTCCCTTTTTTAATATTTTAAACTGATTAATTCAGCCTTAAGTGCCATGGATTTAGTTTTCTCAAAGAACACGCAGCAAGGCAGAGGTAACTGGGGCTGCAGCACAGCAAACTGGGCCCTTTGGACTTGCTTCTCCTCTCCCACCCACAACAACAGTAATTTTTTGCCATTGCAGCTGTTGTGTGATCCCAGGGAGAGATGGGGGATTGCTCCAGTTTTACCTGAAATATTTAAAGCCTTTCACAAAGTTCATGGAAACTATTCTAGAATTTATGACATTTTTTTTTGCCAGGCAGCACTGCTCATTACAAAGTCTCTTTTTGGGGCTGCAGTAAAACCAAGTTCTCCCCCTGGACTGCTGAAGAGGCTGAAGAATCTTAAAAACAGCCATAAATAAAAGATGGGAAGCTGCTGGCTCCCTGGTGGTTTGAGCTGGCTGCCGTTGGCTTCTCTCCGAGTCCCCCTCGCAGTTTGACCCTACAGATGGATCGTTCTGTTCCCGTTTCCAGGTGGGGATTGGTTTTCTCTCGCTGTCAGCCTGGCTCTGTGGCCACCCTGCTCCGTCTGCTGGCAGCGATCCCACGTCCCTCCAGCTTCCCTGACATTTTATCTCACCGTCACAGTCCTTTAGCCACTCCTGCCTTCAAAGTTTGTCCCCGAGCCCCCCCTGCACTGCGGGGATCAGGTTAACAGGCTTAGCGTCGTCCAGATGACTTCTCTCAAACAGAGACACGTTTTGCCATTTCTGGATCAATAGCCTTCCTCAAAGTCTAATAATTTATTAAATTTGACAGCTCGAGAAACACAGAGCACCTGAAAGGTGTGAGGAATGGAGCTGCTGTGCCTCTGCCATGCCTGGGCAGTGCTGCCACCCCCTGCAGCAGGTCTCTGCAGAGACATCCCAAGGGGGCCCAGGGCCCTGCCAAGGGATGTGCTAGGAACCTCCTGCTGGTTTGCCATGGCACAGAGGGCAGGAATGGTCCCTACCAGGGATCTGCAGAGCTGGTTGACTCATTTTTAATCCTCCCAACCAAAGCAAATTGGTGGGGAATTAGAAAGGAAAGAAAATGGGCTCAGATTTGTGGTTATTTTTCTTCTGTTGTGGTTTATCCTTGCCCAGATTTGACTCCTTAGTGTGGTTTGATTATTGCTCTATGTGGTGCCTTTGCAAACTGTTCATTCATTCAGCCCCTGAATTCCAGTCTCCACAGTCCTTTTCCATGCACAGGGACTTATGGTACTTGTGCTGCTGGAGTGACCTGAAGGGAAGGGTTAATGCAGATCTCTTGAGTGATACAAGATGGTCATTCCAGCTCTGCTGCTGTTTACTTTAGGTGAAGGAAGCAAGATCCCTTTTCCAGGCCAGCAGGATGCTGGGAGCAAACAGACTGCACGGCAGGGACTGAGGGGTGCAAGGAGGAGATTCATGGGTTGGTTTGCTTCATTCCAGGTTGGAGCATGGAGCCCTTCGGACGGTCTGAACATCACAGAAATCTCCAAAGGACGAGGGCCCAACGTCACCGACTCCCTGAGCAACAGATCTCTGATTGTCACCACAGTCCTGGTAGGAGACTGCCAGCCTGTCTTTGTCCTCCACCCACAAACCTCAGGGATATCTGGTATCCCTGACAATTCGCAGCACCCAGCACAGACCTGCTGGAGGAGACCCTGCACGAGGGCTGGGCCCAGCAGGGCACCACGATGCCTGTGCCCTGACCCACAGCATCCCCTGATGCCACCACTCCTGGGCAGGCTGCCAGCCCAGTGTGGTGCTCATCCTGGCCCAGCTCCTCTGCTTCCACTGCCCAGCCAGGCCCAGTCTCCCCAGTCCCTGCATGCTGGAGGGCACGGGAGGTTCGCACACGCCGAGCCCGGGGAAGGCTCCGTGTCTGCTGGCACTGTTCTTGCTACAGCAGAGCCCCTGTCTCAGCCGTGACAGCCATCTGTCTGTCTGTCCCCCTGAGCACCCCTGGCAGAGCAGGGAGCAGCGAGTCACTCTGCAGCTCCCCGCGGTGTCCAACGGGTCTCCTCCGCTCCCGCCTGTCATGCTGCATTCTGCTCTGCCATCCAGGATTGGATCTGACGGCAGGCATCGCATCAGAATGAGTTTTTATTGACTAGCTAATGAATTATGACTGGTGGCATCGGCTCCTGCACGGCTGTCACACAGCTGTGCTCGTGGCATGTCACCGGGAAGCAGCGAAACACATCTCGGCCAACCTGCCCAGAGCTGGGCCGGAGCTGTGGGCTTGCCTAGGGAAATCCTCTGGCCCTTCGTGTGCCGTGTTTTCACATCAAGGTACAGAACAGTCCTGATGTCCTTCCCTTCCCAAAAGGATGTGACCTGACAGAGTGGGGATTTGCATCATCAAAGGAACGGGACTGAGAGCGCCCAGAAAGGGAACACTTGGTCCAGGGCAGAAAAAGGGCTGGAACCAAAGGTCATGTGTCCCTCAGTAAGGGGTTAGCACAGTGGAAGCAGAACATGAGCCAAAGACAGACTCTGCTGCAGCTTTCCTTGCAAATCAGCCACTCCTCCTAACAAACTTCCCATGCACCACGACATTTGTTTCGGCAGAACATTTCCATGGCTGTGGAAACGTCTGGGCCTGGGCTGTGGTACTCACTGTACCTCAAAGGCCACAGCATAATGCAGAGTGATGGAGCCAGGAGGGGACTGTCAGCCATCTGCCTTTGACATGCTTTTTTCAGGCAGCATTTCCATCTCGTGCTCTGCGAGCACATACAAATTACATGAGGCACAGGGCGATATCAGTTCTGATTAATTGTGCCACGGCCCTGCACGTGTGCCACGGGGCATCCACCCTGGAACCACGGCCGTCCTGCAATCCCTGTGCCTGCAGGAGGAGGGAAGAGCTCAGACCCGAGATCTGCAGTAATTGCATTGCACATACTGGAGCCTACAAATAAAACACAACCCTAAATGTTATTTGCATTTGCAACACCCCTTTGTACTTCTGCACTGCTGTAAATGGCAGCAGAAGAGCCATAGGAGGAGCCTTTAAAAGGAAAAGCATCAAAGGTTATTTTTTCCCCTTTTGCTCATATTGCAGTGACTTTTTGGAAGAGAAATATTACCCCAGCAGCCAGCGCTGCTCTCCCCAAGCAATATGGAACTGTGAAGTTATGAAATTGAGGGCACCTTCACTGAGAAATCGATTAGCAAACCGAGAGAGCTTGTGAATTGGATGTCTGGCCATTTTCAGTAATAAATTGTGAAATAGTCCGTGAATAAGTGGTTCACAGAGTTCAGAATTACCCCCTAGGAAATGTTGGAGACCTGGAGATACATTACTGAAGCGAGCGGCGTCCTAATGTTCAGTGCTTCGGCTGTTAAATATGTATGTAATCCCTACAGCGCTTCCCAAAATTAATAGTGCTTTATAGCTGCTCTGGAGCTGCCGTATTTATACCAAGATCCATAGATTCAGCTGATTCACAAACAAAGCACTAATTCCAGAGCAGAGAGCCGAGGGGGAGAGCAGGACTGAGCGAGCTGCGCGTGCCAAGCCAAACTCCACGGCCGCGATGTGACCAGTTGGGCCCTGTGATGCCGCGGAAGGGCCCCACGTGCCCCATGGCCCCTCCTGACCCTGCTGCCAGGGCAGGAGAGCGCCCCGTGCTCCGGCTGGGGCTCAAACCTCCCTCACACCTCTTCACCCCCTGACCCCGCGCAGTGCCACAGGGCACAGTCAGCAGAGCAGAACGTGAGCCCTCCCTCACTGCCACCCCAGATCGCCCTGACCTGAGCCATGCCCTCGCTGCCGTGGGTGCCTCATTCCCCTGTGCCTTCCAGCTCCTGCCTGCTGCCCACCATCCCTTCCCATCTCCATCTGTCCTCCACTCGTTGTCCCTCAGGGTCCGCAGTGTCCCTCATCCTCGGTGGCTGCCCAAGCCTGAGATTCACCAAAGGGCTCTGAGCTTTGCTGTGTGCCTTCCCCTGCCAGAGGGGAGGGATCCATGCCCCACTGCATCACCTCTCACCTCTGCTGGTGCTCAGCTCTGCTGTGCTCGACATCCCAACCCTCCCAGGACAGCCAGGACTGCAGCTCCCCTGGGCAGCATCAGGGCCCCATGTCCATCAGGCAGTGCTGGCACAAAGAACATGAGCTGAACATGTTTTGGGGTGGTCCATGCACAGCTCCCTCACCCCGAATTTCACCCAGCAGAGAGTGTCAGGTACTGGGTGTAGGACTCAGGGGTGAGGTTGTCCTCCCCTCTTTTACTGTTTTTAGCACTCTTCATTTCCAGAGCATGAAATGGTTATTTTTCTCCCTGAAATCCTACCAAATGGAAAACAGTTGGCTGCTCAGAAGAGACAAAATTAAATTTTGTGGGGTAAACAAGGTTGCTAATTAGCTGATGCGCTGTGCAAAGTTAATTTATTCCCAGCATGTCACGGTGCCAGCCCTGCCTGGACTGCTGGTGCCTGGTGGCTGGGCTGACCCGCGGGGTGGCCCTGACGCTCTGCCTTGCCCCGGCAGGAGGAACCTTTCGTCATGTTCCGCAAGTCCGACACGGCCCTGTTCGGGAACGACCGCTTCGAGGGCTACTGCATCGACCTGCTCAAGGAGCTGGCCATCATCCTGGGCTTCTCCTACGAGATCCGCCTGGTGGAGGACGGCAAGTACGGAGCGCAGGACGAGAAGGGGCAGTGGAACGGCATGATCAAGGAGCTCATCGACCACGTGAGTCAGGCCAGAGGTGGCTGTGATGGGCTGTCCCCGGGGATGTGCACAGGGATGTCCCCAGGGATGTGCACAGGGATGTGCACAGGGATGTCTCCAGGTATGTCCCCAGGGATGTCCCTGGGGCACGATGGCTCCCACTCCTCTCTGGTTTGGGATGCCCACAGCAAGCTCCTGACCCTGCCTGTGCTCAGCGCCACACAAGCTGTCAAAAGGGTATCTGCGCCTGCTCTTCCAAATATTCATTTGGAACTCCTGAAAACAGCCATTCCCACGGCACAGAAACAGGCTCTGTCAGCTCCCTGGGGTGGGATGCAGGCTGGGCATGCAGAGGGGGAAGATGCTTCCCCTGGGCCCAGGGATGCTGTCCTGGGCTGTCAGTGGGAGCTGCCCTCACCCCCTGAGGACAAACACAGTCCAGGGCACAGCACCAAGGCAGGCTGGGGACCCCAGGCACGTCCCAGACGCAGCCCAATCCACAGGAGGCATCCAGACTGCGGGAGCAGATGCGCACTGGACAGTTTAATTTTTTATTTCCGGCAAGAGCAACTTATTTTCTAAAACCTCCTGGGACACAGAGCTCCCACTGCCACACAGCAGCTGTGCCTCTCCTTCCACAGCCACTTCCCAAGGCTCATTAAACACCAGGGAGCTCCTGCAGCCGCCAAAGCGTCACTGAGTCTGAAACCAACACTCGTGGCCAGAGTTTCCTAATCACATATCTTGCCTCCAGCACACCCTGTGATCCCAGGAGCCAAGTTAGGGAGGTGAGGAGAGCTGGTTTTATGAATATCTGATTCCCAGAGAAGGTCTCTGGGAGAGCAGCTGAGGACCAAATGAATCTCTGCTCTCTGCAGCACCCAGGGAGCAGTGCCGAGCTGTAACCCAGTGCTCTCCTCCCTGCTCCAGAGAGGCAGCCCTGGGAGCAGCTCTCCAGGCCCTGGCCATGTTCTGGATCATTGCCTGAGCAGCACAGAGACAGAAACAATCCCTGTCCACAGCCGTGATGCTCACACAGCTGATGGGAGAGGCCTGTTTGCCCGGTGAGCGGCGTGGGAGCTCAGCTGGGCTCAGGAACTGCTTTGCCTGCCCTTGGTGACATTGGACGAGTTGCTTCTGTGCAACACTTCCACCATCTGCAACATGCAGATGATAATGATTATGTCCCTTACAGGGACGAAGTGACTCTTAACCAGCTCATGGTGCAGTGCTCGGAGAGCAGGGCAAGGGCAGGCAAGGACAGCCCCGGGGGAGCAGGACACTGCCCACGCGGGAATTGCCCCCCCGCTGTGCCAACCTGCCTTGGTGTTTTGCTTCTGGAAGATTCCACACAGCTCAAAATGCAGACTTTATAGCCTCTTACACAACAGCCTTGCCGACAAGTGACGGTATCCCAGCGGAAGGGACTGGGGCTGTGTGATGTGTGCGACACAGATGCGAAGCGACGCGCAGTGCCAGCTCTGCCCCCGGGCACAGCCCCCCGGGACAGAGCCTGCAGCAGGGACTGGGGCTCACACCAGTGCCTGCAGGGCAGGGCATGGGGAGGGCAGATCATCCCAAAGCTGGAAATAGGGCACAGGGAATAGAAGCCAGGCGGTCATTTAGCCCAAACCACATCACCCCCAATGTCCTGCCAGACATCACAGGGCTCTCGGGAGGCTCCAGCCATTCCCAGAGCTGTGGTCAGCTAAACAACACAGACCAGGAAAAGGTTTGGGCAACAACCTCATTAACCCACACAAAGCTCACGGTCAGCCTGCATTGAAGTATTGCTTGGATAACCATTCAAAGAGCAACGGAACACACAGCAGCAGCAAAGGACCAAATCACCTCTCCCTGCGAGTTGTGCCCTCTCATGGAGGTGGAGCTCTGCTAACTCAACTCCCTGATGACACTGCCCAAGCCCCACATGAAGCCATTAGTTCCTTCATCTGCATGTCATTGCTTTTTATAGCGGCGTTTATGGAAAGCTTTAAACAGCGAAACTGCAACCAGATGGGCCCTTCCCCAGCAGCATCTCCACACGGTGTGGGGAAAGGGGCAGCCCATGGGCACTCTGCAATGGGAGAGTGCAAGTTTACTTCTCACCCGGGAGGAGACGTGTTGGAGACAGCATTCAAAGCTGTCCTGAGGAACACAGGGCTGCCCACACCCAGAGACTGACATCTGGGCTGACTTTCCTCCGTGTTCAGCGTCTCCTTTGCATGAACAAATGGGGAGCGCAGACAGGTAGGATTTTGGGAGGTCCAAACACCCAGGCCAGGATTAACTCTGGTGCTCGCTGGGCTGGGAGATGCACCTGAGAGGAGTTGGGCACAGGTAGCAGCAGCCCAGGTGGGTGTACAGCAGTGGAGCCTGAGGGGTGAAGGTGCCATCACCCACAGGGGCACACCAGGGCACCCAGAAGGTAAACCACAGCACGTGCCAGGACAGGTGTCTGCACAGAGCACGGCGCATCCTCCCCCTCGCTCTCCTCTCTGATCCAGACATGCCTGGCCACAAGCAGCGATGCCTCGGGCTATGATCCTTGGTAGAATCCCTGTGTTTCTAGTCTGGCCTTAAGCATAAACAGGAAAAGCAACAGCAATCAGAGCAGCCACAGCACGACCCTGTGTGCCAGGTCCCCGGGAGCAGATCCGGAGACGACAGCCTCGTGCTGCTGAAGACAACAGCCCTGCCCTGCTGCCTTTCATCTGCTGCTTCTCCTCAGCACAACACTCTGTCGCAGGGAGTGCAGCACACGCTCTGGAGAACAGCCTTTCTCCTCTCCACCCTCTGCTGCTCATTGTCATGTCTCTGGCCATGCCTGCGGAGAAGCCTTGATCAAAAGGGCCCCAAGAGCTGAACTCAGGTACTCAGGGCGGTCTGGGGCACTCAGGTGACACAGAGAACTCCTGAGCCCTTTATCCGTAACAAACAGGGAACCTGAGGCTGCCAAACCTCCTCCTCTCCTCGCAGGGAGCTGAGAGTGATGTTTATTCATAGAAATTATTACTGATACAAGCAGAGCTCCGCAGCACACCGTGGCCCATCCGTTCTGATTTATAAATTCCAGTTGTCTGGCAAAGCAATGCCTGCAAATCTTTCCTATTGTTTGTGGGCAGAATCCCATAAAACCAGCAGAATGAGTTCTTCTGGACATTTTGCACAAACTTGTTCACAAATAAAACTTGTCTTGTGCTGTGAGACAGGGCACAGCAAATCTCCATTCAGTCTGGAACCTCAGGTGGGAATAAAACAGTATGGAAAGTACTGGGGGTTCTAATGGAAATCCCTGCCAATGGTAAGCGTAGAGGAGATGTAATATCCATCCTTAGGGACGATTCCTGACAGTTGATTTAACACTTTCACAATAAGTGGCTATTTGCTGGCAGTAAATTCTGGCAGAAATGCATACTGCACCCACTGACAGCTCCCTGCTCACGCTCCTGCCCTGGGGGATGTTCATCTCCAGTACCATGACCTGGGGCTTCATTCGGAAGCCACTGGGCCAGGAATAGGGAAGAAACAATTTCACTGGATGAAGAGTCTTCCACCTCTTGTTCGGACACTGCAGGACCTCAGCATTAGGGAGGGGAGCCAGAACAGCTTCTCCTTTTGTGCTCAGATCAGGAGTTAGGTGGATTCACCACTGGGTCATGCTCAAGGATCCAGCTGGTGGAAGCACTGAAGTGTATGGTGGGAGCCCTGATTTCTCTGCACACCTTCACAGGTGTCTCTGGACCTTCCTTCCCCTCCCTGGCTACCTCACCGGCTAGGAATCCACAGCATAGGGCTTGTCTCCCACCAGGATCCCCTCAGGCACAACAAACAGAGTTCCAGCTCTGAAGAACTTCCTCAAAGTGAAGATTACAAGAGCCCCAACAGGACTTCATGGGCCTCATTCCTCCTCTTCAGCTCACAGCTAGTTTTTCCCTGCTGACACTACTTCTTAATTCACCACTGATATGAAATAAATCCACTGACACAAATTATGTCTAGATTAGGACTGAGATTGCAAGAACAGCCACGAAGAGCTGCAGTCAGACAGAGATGGGCCCCAGGTAGAAGCAGTGGCAAGGGAGACCGAGGGGTGACGGTGCTGATGCTGCCAGACAGACACCGGGATAACAATTAAATCAATAAAACACATTCTTTCTGTCTCTCAGGCAACACACACATAATTAGTTTATGTAAATACCTAACTCAGACTGGCAAAATAAGCAGGGAGGCAGCTTATTTTCTTGAACAAATATTTCTCTTGGTGCTTATGCTGTTGGTGAGCTCTGCCGTGACCGACCAGGCCTGAGCTTGGGGGCTGCAGAGTCCCCACAGTGCCCATGGCTGTGTGAGAGCTGCTCTGACCCACAGGACACCCCTCCCTGATAGCTGAGAACTCAGAGATAAGAGCTGGCACTTTCTGAGAAAAGCCAAGCATCCCTGCAGTGCTGAACGCCCAGTGAACTCCCTGCTGTTCCAGCCAAGTGAAAAGGCTGTAACAGTGGGTGAGGAGATCCAAACCCTTGGAGGTGTGTTGGAGAAGTGTCTGCATTTGCTGCGTATCTGCCTTGGCAAAATTCATTTTTTTGGCCTCGATTCAGCAGAACACTTAAGAACATGCACAAGGCTTGGAAGGCATGAAAGCTCCAGGAAAAGAGAGGCGTGGGCTTAAGTGGTTTTGCTGGACAAGGGCCTTTAAGCCACTGGCACTGGCTCTAATTCCTCGTGTTTAATAAAACCCACCTGACTGTGCAGCAGCGTAAGAGCTGGGGCTGAGTGGAGGAAGCAGCCAGAGCCTGGTAATTGCCTGCCCAGTCTGGAATGTCAGAGCATGACAAATCAAAGCTTCACCCTTGGTGGGTTTGATTTAGATCCTCTCTGTCAGCAAACCCTTCATTAGATGCCACCTTCAGCAAAATCTGCATCGACACAGAGGATGTGAAGTGCAGGGCTGCACTGCCTCTAACTGCTTGGGACACCCTGGCCCAGACTCCGAACCCACACTCTGTCCTGCCCATGTACCACTCCCTGCAAGGACCCAGGGCTGGGAGCACCTGACAGGAGCTGCTGGAACCGCAAAATTCTATTTCTGCGCTAAAAGCCGTTGGATCCCTGAGCATCCACACAGATTTCTCTCTCTTCGCTCTCTGTGGCAAAGCACAAACTCCATCCAGGCTGTTCTTTAGCTCACTGTATCATCTTGACAGCTTTGGCCAAGGCTCCTCGCCCTGGCCATCAGCACCGAGCTCTGACCACAGAGCTGTGCGTTTGTCCCCTCCCTCAGCAAAACCCGCAGCCAAATCCTTCAGCATCTCCTTCGCTCTTCCCTGGTGAGTCAGGACACCCACACAGATGGGATGGAGGAGTGAAAATGCTGCATTTCTTTTGCCATTTCTGCCTTGTGACTGTGGCGAGACATAAGCCAAAATTCCCAGGTGTGCAGTAAGGTTGGAGGAGCAGCTGAGCTCCAAACCTGCCAGGCCAGTCCCAAGGGTGCAGAACACTCCCAGCTCAGGCTGAGCAGCCACCACTGCCCACCCACTTCCAAACCCACTGCCCTTCAGCTTCCACCCACGTCAGCACAGCCACAGCTGGCACAACAGGCTCACTGGGAAAATATTGTTCCCGTTTTCCCTACGTTTTGACAAGTGCCAGCGACTGAAATGGGATCTTTCTGTACCAAGCTGGTTTAAAAATATGTTTCCATTTGGGAAGTGAGAAGGGAACCGACGAGGGCGCAGCTGGAGAACAAAATGTTAGAGCAAAAATACATCATTTCTACCCTTGTCACAGAATTCCTGAGGCTCTTCTGCTCAGGACCTCTAAGGCTGTGCTTGCTGGAGAGGGGATCCCTTTCACACACCTGTGTGTGCAGCAGAACCTCATGTAGAGACTCTGCAGGAGAAAAGGCCCAGAGTTCTCTGTGTAAAAATATTCCCCTGACTTCCATCACAGACTTACAAGGTCAAACAAGACCATGAGCCTGAATTCCCCCAGTGCAGGCCAGGGACCTGCTCCAGTTCCTGCAGCAAACCCCAGTTCCTGCTGGAGCAAAGCAACTCCAGCCAATATTGATTTAAGGTTTGTGAGTGATGACAAATCCCCCATATCTCTAGGTAATTATCACTCATGGGTAATTTAGAATTTTAATTTCCAGAACCAGATGTTAAATAAATCTCACATGGGCTCCTGGCACGGGGGGAGGTTCTGCTCAGCCTCAGAGCCATAATTCATGTGTCTGCACTGCCTCACAAGTCTGTGAGCCCACAGAGCAGTTTGCACAGCCCAGGCAAGGCAGGTGGCACTGAGGGAGCCTTGGATGTCTTTACTTGAGGCGTTTTTAAGAACCTGGATGAAGGTTTAGCGAGAGGAACGGATGCAGCAGGAACAGGGTGCACATGGTCACTCGATGGATTAGCACAGAAATTAGTGTATAACAGAAGTAACAGAAAGAACTGCAACTCATACAAAGGGTCAGGATGGAGAATGTGACTGCACCACCTCCCTGGACAACATTCCAGTGCTTGGTGTTTGGTGGCACCACACACCCAACACCTGTATTTCACAGCAACAGGAGGGGGAACCCCAGGGCTGCACTTTGAGGTGTTTGGGCTGTCTCTGCAGTGTGAGGACTGTGGGTGTCTCCAAGGGGATGGGAACACCTTGGTGTCTAACTCCTCTCTCCATGTATCCTCTCCCTGCAGAAAGCTGACCTGGCCGTGGCTCCTCTCACCATCACCCACGTCCGGGAGAAAGCCATCGACTTCTCCAAGCCCTTCATGACCCTGGGGGTCAGCATCCTGTACCGCAAACCCAACGGGACCAACCCCAGCGTGTTCTCCTTCCTCAACCCCCTCTCGCCCGACATCTGGATGTACATCCTCCTCGCCTACCTGGGGGTCAGCTGTGTGCTCTTTGTCATAGCCAGGTAAGGGCACGCTGGGCCCAGGGGAGGGGGCACTGGTGCCCAGTGGGAGCTGCAGCACCAAACCCCTGCCAGCTCTGACACCCGCCCTGGTCCCTCACCCCTGGGCAGGCTGCTCCTTCCACACACCTCCAGCATTAGAGAATTTTAAAATGTACTTTCTTTTATGATTTTGGTGCCTTTCCATCTCATCAGCACCTCCCTGGTATGTGAAGGGTGATTTTCCTGCTCTCCATTGTCCTCACCCACTGCCCCAGCCTCTCCTGGGCACAGAGCTTCCATCTCCCACACCATTTTCCGCTCCTGCCTCTGATCCCTCCCCCAGCAAAGCTCCCACAAACCCTTCCCTGTATCAAAAGAATGGAGAAGCCTTTGCTGCAGATCAGACAATGTGTCTGTTTACAAAATTAATATGCATCTAATTAGCATGTTTAAATCCCCTATATTTAAAAGCAGAATTTGCATATATTTGCATGTGCTGTGAATTCCACAGAGCCTTTGATGAGACACAGTCCAGAGCTGCTCCTGATCCAAGATCTCATCCTTCCAAACCGAGGCTGTGAGCAGCCAACCCTCCCTGGCCACACAGCCCTCAAAACCCTTTGCTGCCTGTCCCTGCCAGCTGTGCAGGACACAGTGGGTAACAGAAGGAACAGATGCTGTGCAGGACACAGCTGGGTGGGCTCTGCTCCCACCCAGCACCAGGCTGCTCCTGCAGCCTGCAGGGACAAGCCAAACACAACTGTGCATTTGTGAGATTATTTTCCCCAGCTCATCGTGCCCAGATCCAGCCCAAATTGTCCAGACTCACTTTCAAAGCACATTAAATGTGCAGATTGTGTCTGCACTTGAAATACTGCAGCAGCTCCCGAGGAAAGGCTGAAGGAAACGCGGGGACAGGCCGAAGTGAAACCCCCCAGACCCCACTGGGATGTCCCACGCTCTGTCCAAGCACAGAGGCACTTCCCAGCCTTGGCTTTTGGCTGGTGGTGAGGCATGAAAACCTCAAGAACTGTGGCTTAAGTCTCTGGTTTCATTCTGAAATGAGCCTCAGCATCTCCCT
>NW_008692938.1:65212-77430 GCF_000695815.1 Acanthisitta chloris | reverse complement strand
CCTATCAGGCTATTTTTTGGCTGAAATTCAACACACAAAATATTGCAATTACAGTTTCTTTTTCACATGTTTCGCTCCTGACATTTCTCCTGTCTGTTCTTTCAAAGAACACCAAGAATTCAGTGCAATTAAGGTTCTACAGGGAGGATCTTTTAACACATAGAGAAGGAAAGCAAGAGATTTCACAGGAAAAATATTTACTGCTTTCAGAGTAATAGAAACAACATCTGCTTTTGACCCCAGCAAGGCCTCTGAAATTCAGTCCTCAGAAGAAAACCACAGACAAAATTGCACAGCCTTAATTCAGAGACATGAGTCCCCTGAGCTAGGCACCAGAGTCCTCTGCTGGTGCCATAACCATAGGTCAATGCCACTTAAAACCGACTCAGGACTATTTAGAGGCAGCAAAGGAGGATTTGATCCATCTCCCCTTTTAGTCAGCCTTTGTGTGTTACTGATGGAGCTCGGCTCCCTCCCCAGCCCCAGAGAGCCACGAGCACTCTCTGCTTCCACAGCCCCGTGGGGGTGACGTGCCTGGAGACTCTGGTGCCAGGCTGGGAGGGCTGTGCTGCCTCAACTGCCACTGTGCCCAGGCTCACAGCCCCTGAACCACAGCAGGGCAGGGGGCTGAACTCTCATCCTAATTGCACTGAGACAGCCATGGGAAATCTCTCTGGAGGTGCAATTTGGACTCAAAAAAGTATTTTGTGTTAGATGTTTCAAACTTTAAAATATTTCCTTGCCATAAAGGCCAAAAGAGACAGGAAAATAATCCTAGTTTTTGATGAAATGTTTCTCAGAGCCCTTTGTGCACCTGAGGACGAGGGAAATCAGCCACGGAGAATCCTGAGCACCCCATTGATTGTGGCTCTGGCTGTACAGGGTCAATGAGCTCCTTTCCCTCCTCCCTTCGTTACCTCTTGCCTCCACTAATGGTTTCACTGCTCAGGCACTGGAGACTGTCACTGAATATTTCTCTGTCATTTGGGCAGCACCAGTAGGTTTTCGCTCAGACACCTTGAAGTTCTCCAGCATGTCATCTTGCCAGGCTTATTGATCTTACCCATTCCCTTTCTGCTTCACAGCCTTTCATTGGCAGCCCAAGAAAGTTTTAATCTAATTCCTGAACTCTGGCTTTATCCAGCAGAAAGGGCCGAGGCACCATCCTTTATCCACCTCTGGGGTGAATTTATAGCAAGTTACAAGTTCTCAGCAGCATGTAAAGGCAGGTCTGAATTCAGCCTGGTTCTGGTTTTCTTGCTGATCTGCCCTGACTCAGAAAGCAGAGCAGGGTGTGCAGCAGCTGGGAGAGCAGGCAGGACTGCCAGGGCACAGCGCGTCCCAGCACAGGGAACAGTCCCCACTGCAGGAAGGTGAGATGACCAGAGGGGAAAGGAGAGGTCACTGAGCTGTACTTTGTGTGTGGAAAAGAGAAGCAAAAAGTGGGACAGCTGTACCCAGGGTGAACACTTCCAAGAAGCTGTGTGCTGTGCCCAGTCCATCCCCCGTGACGGTGTTCCCCCCAGGCCCCTCCTGAGCTTGGCCCTGCCAGGGACCGCAGCTTGGTGGGCAGGGGCAGGGCTCAGTGCCCACAGGGAGCTGGGACACCTCTCCACACACAGCCAAGTGCCTGAACCAGGGCACCCTGGAACGCAGCCACGAGCTGCCTCCTTGGGCGGTGGCACATCTGGCAGAGAATGCAGAGGGAAACATCTCCTGACAGAGGCTGTGGGCTGGCACTGAGAAGGGGCTGTTGGGAATCTCCAGGGACTCCAGAAGGAAGCGGAGATGATAATTAATGCCTGGTTCAAAAGCAATTACACCAATTATGTTTTTAATTTAATCTCTGCAAAATTTGGGACTCTCAGAAAATGTAAATAAACAGCTCTAAAAATATTAATGTCTCTCCTGTTGAGCATCCTCCCCAGATCCTAAACGAGCTTGTTCCCGCTGGTGCTTGCCTGCCAATCCTGGGCAGGGTTTGGAGAGAGTATCACAGGAGATTCCCTTGGTTTTGCTCAAGAACTACAGGGCTGTCCATGGAAATACATCCCCACAGGGAACAAGTTTCTCCCACCGCCTGGTACAGGGCCAAGTGTCACAGTAATCCTCAGTGAACATGCACCAAATGCTACTGTTGTCCCAGTGCCCAGACCAGGTGGAATTCCTGCTTGTCAGGATGGTGGAAGGTTCTGCTTCTCACTGACCTGATCCCACCCCAATTCCCATGTGCACTGGTGGGGGAATTCCCTGAAATGCCCCTGCACAGCAGCACCAGAGGCACTCGGGCTCTTTTTCTGCTGTCCCTTTGGGGCCTTGTGCTGCCACGTGCCTGAGCAGCTGTCCCTGTGCCCCCACAGGTTCAGCCCCTACGAGTGGTACGATGCTCACCCCTGCAACCCTGGATCAGACGTCGTGGAGAACAACTTCACCCTCCTCAACAGCTTCTGGTTCGGGATGGGAGCGCTGATGCAGCAAGGTAGGGCAGCACACCCTGCCCAGCACAGTCTGTGCTCAGGGCTGTTTGAATTTCCACTTGGCTGGTGACCTCCTGACCCCTCCTGACCCCACAGTGCTGAGCACACACCATGCCCGAGGAGCAGTGCTGCCTTCCTCTCCCTCAGCTGCATCCCACAGGCTGTAAACTCCTACTTCTATTAAACCATGGGCTCCATTTCAGGATCTCTGTCCTGGCTGACTGTGCCCTAAATCAGCTTTTCAAGCAGACAGCGTGCCCTGCCCTCTGGTCTGTCCCCATTTTTACCCTCACCTGGTGGCTGTGACCGGGGTGAAATGGCCTAAGCTCCCCCAGCCTGGGGCAGAGGCTGGAGAGGAGCTGCCCTGAGAGCCTCAGCCTGACAGCTCTCCAGTGTCCCTGATGTGAGACACCACCACAGGGACCGTGGAAATGGGATGTGGATGGGATCACACTCGTGGTGTGGATGGAATAGAGATGGAATGGATAGAGTAGCTCTGCTCGGGAGGCAGCAGGGGGAGAGCTGCTGAGCAGCTCTGGATAAGGAACGAAATTCAGCTGTGATCTAATTGCAGAAAATCCAGGAATAGAAATAAGTGGAAAATGTCAAACATTTGTCACACTTTAATTTACCATGTATCAGTAGTTACATCCAGAGAGCAAAAGCAGCTCAGTGGCAGGCACAGAGCTCCTACTCCGCGCTCTGCTGCCGCCGCCTGCGAGAGATCCCTCCTGGATCTCTCTGCCCTCATGGGCAGTGACAGTTCCCAGCAAGATGGTTTAGCAGGATGAATCACCCTCTTATCAGATGCTGATAAATGAAAAGAGCTGTATTCTTTTTAACTCAATTCTGCATCTAAGAAGAAATATATTTCAAAGCCAGACTGATGTCACAGCGCCCAATGCATCAAAGGGCAGGAGATGGAAGAGGGAAGAAGAGGACCTTGAGGATAACTCAACATCCAGAGCTCCTCCTCTTCCTGGCGCCTCCTTGCTGCAGTCAGATGGGAGCAAAGCTACACCCCATGCTCTGCTTTGATGCCTCACTGCCTAAAATTGCTTTGCAAAGCCCAATCTTTGTTGCACATTCCAGGCTGATAAATCCTCGGAGCGCAGCTCTTTCAAATCCAGAGCTCCTGCCTGGCTTTAAAAGGTGTTTTGGGCGATTACAAAAATAGCACAACCCATTTAGCCCTTCATGTCTGCTCAATAAAAGTCATTCCAGACCCACTACACCTTTTATGCTGTAACATCTCCAGCTTCCCCACTTCTAGCTGGCATTCAAAGCTCTGCACCCTGATAGCTCCTTTCTCTCTCCCTGTGATTTTTTTAAAACCTTGTGTATTTGAACACACTCCCCAGAGTGAGTCCTTTGAAAATCATCATAGAAAAGCAAAGCCCTTTTTAAATGGCAGAACAAAACACTCATAAAAGTTCATAAATAGCTGGCTATTTAAAGCTCATAAAAGCAGCCCAGTTAATTACTCCAGTTCGGATGTTTCCTGTAAATTGGGCACTGTACCCAAGGTCAGCAATCAAGGGAGAGGGTTTTCTGCAAATGCTACAAAACCCCCTGACGTCCTTGCATGCAAGATGTCTGGATAATTTGCCTCAAAACCAGTTGGCTTTAATTACGGAGCTGTTACAGTTTTGACAGTGAAAACTAATCATATATATATACACACACACATATAATGCACATATGACTGTATAAAACGGGTCCTTTCCTTCCGTTTCCTCCCCCTCTCCCACCCCAGGCTCGGAGCTGATGCCCAAGGCCCTGTCTACACGGATCATTGGTGGCATATGGTGGTTCTTCACCCTAATTATCATCTCGTCCTACACGGCCAACCTTGCTGCCTTCCTGACGGTGGAGAGGATGGAATCCCCCATCGACTCGGCAGATGACTTGGCAAAGCAGACAAAAATAGAGTATGGAGCAGTGAAGGATGGAGCTACCATGACCTTCTTCAAGGTGAGCCCAGGCAGAGGCTTTCTACCTTCCAGGCAGAGATGCAACACGCTGAGGCCAATGGGAGTGAGAACAAAGAGCCAAAGACAAAAAGCCTCCCAGGCCACCACTGCTGCTCCTTGCACAAAGGTTCTCTCAGACTCACATCTTGTGCAGACTGACTGTAGCCTGCCTGAGTCCCACCATGGCCAGCTCCCCCTCCCTGCCACTGACTGAAGTCACAGCTATGAATTTAAGCTGATTTAACAGCTTTGGAGGCTGTACCCAAAGTTGGCTCAGACACTAACACAAAGCACAATCCAGGCACAACAGGGCAGGTGCAGCTTGTCTTAAAGCCCCACAGTAAAACCTTAACATTCCCTAAAGCCTCTTCCCAATTTCCACATCAGACACATCCAGGTCCTGCTCTGCCTCTGGCAGCACAGCCCCATGGAGCCCCCAGCGCTGATCCAGCCACTCTGCAGGGACAGGAGAGCACACACAAAACCCACAGCTGGACAGATGTGGCAAGGTGACCCTTCCTCACCAGTATTTTTTACAGCTGAAATATCTTTCTAATCCTTCAGGTATTTATATCAATGTAGACCAGTTCTGTTCACCTCTGAGATCCAACACCACCAGCGCATCCCAATCAAACTGCACTAATGTCTCCTCCTTAAAGCATAATTAAATTCAGTCAGTCACATTCCACTGCTGCCTCAAAAACAGCTTGTAAAAACCCACTCAGAAACGAGAGCTAATACAGGGACAGAGCGAGGGGTGGTGAAGGGATTATGAGGAGCACAGGTAGGTCCCAGCCTTCGGCTCCCCCACGCCTCCCTGGGACACTCCTTCCTCTCTGTCACCTAGTGCAGGAGGAAATGCATGTGACAAACGCAGCTGAGGCTTTCCCAAGCTGGTTGTGCCTGGTGCTGCAATATCTGAGCAGGCACAGGGTGAGGCCTGAGCAGTTTAATTGCCAGGACTCATTAAAGGGAGCTAATGTGCTGGATTTTAGGAACACAGAGCTTCCTTCTCCTGCAGCTTCTCTTGGCTCTGACCTGGCTGAGAAGCCACTAAGCTTCCTGAGTCTCCATCCTCTGGCAGGCAGTGGCAGGTGCTGGTAGAGGAGGAGGGTTTGGGTTGACCTTTCATGCACTCTGGGAGTGCCCAGATGCTGCTGGGGCTCCGTTTGCCTCCTGCCCTGGAGCTGGGCCATGCAGCTCTGTCCCTGGCATGGCCAAGCACATCATGGTACCTTCCAGAGCCATATAAACCTGGAACAGCCAGCAGGAAAAGACAGGCTGTTACTGTGTGCTTTACGCTTTCCAATACGAGTTTTATATGGGAATAAAAGGAAGCTGTCTCTGTTAACAATCATCAGGACACAGCATATTTATTGCTTCATATCATTATCCATCAGAACTGTTCTTCAGGCTGCTAACGGCCCTGGCAGGGTTTATTGATGCAGTGTATTTTCCTTTTCCCTTTTTATTATCATTGTTGTATGGAGATGAATTCTCAGGGTTGTCCCTTCTGACATGCGTTTCCATTACCGGCGCAGCGGGAGCACCGTGTGGGATGTTCCCTCCACTTGTCCTTCGTGTGCAGAGGGACATGGGAGAGCCAGGATTGCTGCCTCCCTCTCTCTGGCAGTGCCTGGGCAATTCCTGCAGTGGTTCTGCCAGCACCTCCTGCACAGGGACACCTGGCACAGGGCCTGAAGGTCCAGGGCATAGGGCACCGAGCGTGGGCTGAGGATCCATCCACACTCCCTCGGACCGGAGCAGCAGCAAAGTGCCCGAGGCTTCCCTCCTCTCTGTGCTCTGCTCAAGGTGGGCACCAGCACAGGCAGCTCAAAGCAGCTGCTGTGTGGCCACAGCTCCTGGGCAGCTCCTGGAGATCCAGAGGCCGAGCACTCCTGCAGCTCTGATGGCAGCACACGAACGAGGAGCTCACCTGCTCCACAGATCATCCCCTAGGACTTGGCCCAAACTGCTGCCTGCAACACTCCTGGCACCTCGGGGAGCAGCGGGAAACAGGAGGGAGAGGAAGGCAGACACCTTGCACACTGTTCCCTGAGACGCTCGGGCTGCCCAGGGCGCGTGCAGAGCTCACCAGGGACACTGCAGAAGGTCCCAGCAGAACCAAGCCAAGAGAACCACTGGGGCAGCCCCAGGACGAGGGATCCTGTTCTCACAGAGGCTTTCCTGGTGCAGCCGAGCTGATCGGCCATGGCAAATGGGAAGCACAGGAGAGAGTTTCACCAACTGCATTGGCAGATTTTTGACTTCATGAAAAGAACTTTTAAGAAGCTATTTATTCCCTGGCAACGCAGATTGAGTTACAGGAATAAACAGAGATCAATTAATTTAGGAACGGCATCTCAAGTTCATTAAAACTCATGCCAGGAATCCTTCCCATCCCGCAGAGGATGCTGCAGCTCAGAGCCTGGTGTGAGTGTGTGTGTGTGTGTGTGCACAGACACTCACTTGTACAGGGATGGTAAATCCTCCGGAGAAGTATCTTCAATTGGCAAAAATCAATTTATTTTTTCATACAGGCTGGAATTGAAAATCTTAAGCCTCTAAGTTCCTTTCTTGCCAATTCTGCTGATAAAAAGCCTACATGTCTTGGCAGGATGCCTCGCAGGGCTCCTCCCAACGACTCCGCTCACTGGTTGGGGTGACTGGCCCTGCAGCACTGGTGACTGCAGGTGTTTCTGCCTGGGACTCCGGATGGACTCGGAGATGTTTGTGGTGCCACTGCCATCGCTGCCTCACTGGGGCTGGCTCAGCTCTCACACAGCTCATTTAGCCCTGACACGGGGTGGTAAAGGTGCAGAGCACAGCAAACCAGATCCTGGTGTTATTTATCCCGAACAAATCGAGGGGATGCTCTGCTTCCCTCCTCCCTCCCCCAGGAGGGACCCACGACCCCCCTGAGCCACAGGGGCAGCACCAGCATAAAAAGTAAAAAAACTGTAAAAGTAAATGGTGATGCCACAGAGAAGGACTTAGCACCAGCCACAGCACAGCAAGTACCAGAGCAAACCACTAACTGGCCCCAGTTAACTACTTAAGCTGCAAAATCAGGGGTGCAGTGAAATAAAATGCACAGAAAAATAAAGAAATCCAGCAAAAAATCCAGCAGAATAAACACAATTTAAGGCATTCTTTACTACTAAATTTCGACTAAGATGGTTTTGCTTGTTGTATGGTGCATTCCCAGGTGATGACATCCAAATTCCCATCACTAAGCGACACCTTTGCAGAGTGGCCTGAGTATGTGAGGAGAGAAAGGAGCCACTTTTCCTCCAGCTAGGAAACATGTTCAGTGGCTGAACTGGATGTGAGCTGGAGCAGGGACACCCTCCCCAGCTCTGCTCCTCAGATTCCTGATCGATGGCTGCTCTCACCGTGACTGAAGCTCCTGCGAGACTGGACTGTTAGCAAACAGCCAGCTCTATTAACCAGAGAGTGTTGTGCTGGGGATTTCTCCTTGGAAAAGGAGTGTTCTTACCAGGTTTTAGAGCCCCAGACTGCCCTGCCTCCCTCCCGGAGGGACCCCCAGCCCATTGCTCCGCCCTGAGCCTGCCCCCCCATCCTGGCTGTTCCTCAGGCAGGACAGAGCACTGACCAGCAGCTCCATCCTCGTGGGCAGACCTCACCCAGGTGCTCCCCCACCTCAGGTGTCCCCAGGACACCCAGACCTGGGCTCTGTGCAGCACTGAGAAATCCAATCCAGGCTCTTCCTGGCATTCCTATCCACAATTAAGTCCTTTCAGTCTGGTCAGGAGCAGTGATTTAAGAGGAGAAGAGAAAAGTGGTTTTTCTCTTCCAGGGAGCCCTGTCTGGTATCATTTCAGGTGCCTGAAGAGGCCTGAAGAGCTCCAGTGCCACATGCAAGTCCCATTTGCTTCACTAAATGCAGCCTATTGATTTTTTGCCAGTTTATTTTGCTCTATGCTCTAAAGTGGGAGAACACTGATGTTAAGAGCTCTGTGTCAACACCCAAGGAGCGTTAAACGCAGAAGAGAAGGAGAGAAAGGGAGAGTCAAGGCACCCAGAGGCCTCTGATGTGAACTATATAAATGTTAAACAAGTCCTTATCAGGCAGCTGAGCGCGCGATTCGTTTCAATTACCCATTGTAACGCACAAATATTTAATAATCCTTTCGGAGGCTACATTCTTGCTGCTCTTTGAGGTTTGATAGATGCCACAAATCTACCTTGCAGGCACTGGTCCAGATTTTCAAGTGTGGGAGATTATCCTGCCTCTTGAATGAAGTTTGCTCCGGCACAGCCACTGCTGCGCATTCATCAAGTGGATTATAACGAGCACGAGCTTTAATGGAGGAGAAATGAGTCAGGAGAAGGGCCCCAGGTTAAAAAGGCAGAGGAACAGCCTTTGTTTGAACACTGCATTACTCAGCTTTGGGGTGCTGAGCTTTTGTTTAACTTTTGCTAAACATGCTGGAAAAAAGGAGGTGGATGGGCCAAGCATTCGTACTACGAAGCATTTTGAGAGGCTCCTAGCTAATTCACCATTATTTACAGTGGGTTTAGCAGAAGAACCTCTGCTGGCACATCTCGGGCGACACTGAGGAATGAGGGGGAGCTGTGGCAGCAGCTTTGGGCTGGGCTGGGGCTCCATCTCCTGCTTTCTCACGGAAGGACAGAGACCCGAGGGAGACACCGACCGCGGCCGCCGCGGCGACTCCCGCACGGCGCTGGGTGAGCAACACCCTCATCAGAGGCAAAGCACGAGCGCTTATCGGCCCTCCAACTTATCAGCCAGATGCAGGCCCTGCTGAGGAGTCGCTGTGCAGGAGGTTTGGCTGACTAAGCTGCCTCTTAGGAAATAAGAAGGCAAACAGAGATCCAGCAAAGAGAAGGAATTGGGCAGAACAGAACAGTGCACAAAGGAGCAGAAACTGCAGGAACACAAGCCTCAATACCCAAGTGCTGTTCCAGAACCCACTGGAGGAGCAGAGCTGTGTAAGGAGAGCAGCACTGACCCACAGGGCAGGGGAAGGGGACACTGCACTGCCTGTCTGGGGAACCTTCCCAAACTAGCACCAGTTCTGCCCTGCACAGGACAGCAGGAGGTGTCCCTGCCCACGGCACTAGGGGCAACTGGATGAGCTTTAAGTTTCCTCCCAACCCAAACCAGTCTGGGATTCTGTGATTCTATGACTTCTGTGACAACTGACAGAGTCGGCTCCGAAGGTGCTCGTGGATAAATGGTACATCTCAAATGTTACAGCAAGACATAAAATAACCATATTTCTTCTCACCCAACATATTTTCTAGAAGAGAAAAAAACCCATTCACATGAATAGCAAGCTAGAAAACATATTCTTCCCTCTGCAGCAGAATGTCTGTTGATAGCGAAAGAATATCCACACTTATTTTTAGCCGTAAGACAATCTTCCTGAATATCTCTGTGCCTCTGTTTACGTGGATACGTTAAGTCTGTTTGGCAGCTGCAGATATCTCAGAGGAGACACGTTTCCTTGCCATGCTTGAGGAAAGACAAAAATATCATAGAGCGTGTGTGGCAGAGAAAACCACGTCCTCCAACACACTCTGTTCCTCCAGCGTGCGGAAACGTTACAGGGTAAACAAATCCTGGTCGGGGAACTAATACATCTAAGCAGATCTGCTGAGGGGCTGCGACACGAGCAGCTCTGCAGGGCACCAGACTGTGTCTCTGCACCTGGCCCAAGCCAGGAAGCTCTTCAGCTCCTCCTAAGGACCTGAAGCACAGGCACAGTGGGATATGTGCTGGAACCTTTGTCTCTTGCTATGGCACCATGAAAACAAACAAGTGAAAGCAGAAGGTTATTTAAGACAAGGTCAAATTGGTGGTAGCTCCACTGTGTGATCCGTTCCCAGCTGCCGTTATTACTATTGTTTACTGAGAAGTTACCAGATTTCAGCAAACGGAAGATTCACTCTTATTCTGGGGGCTGGGGGTATCGTTTTTCCAGAAATCCAAAATCTCCACCTTTGAAAAGATGTGGGCTTTCATGAGCAGCAAACCCACAGCACTGGTGAAAAACAACGAGGAGGGGATCCAGCGCACCCTGACCGCCGACTACGCCCTGCTGATGGAGTCCACCACTATCGAGTACATCACCCAGAGGAACTGCAACCTGACCCAGATCGGGGGCCTCATCGACACCAAAGGCTATGGCATTGGCACACCCATGGGTAAGTGGCAGCTGGGGGGTCTGCAGGGACCCCGAGGGCCTGGGCACCACGGGCACCGCAGAGGTCACCAAGATAATCCACTCCCGACGTTTGCACTGCTGAAAGGAGGTCTGAACTGCCCTGCGCAACACAGACACACAACCACAGATTCTGTGGAGGATATACTTCCCTGCTTGGTGGGATTTTTGTCCCACTTTTTGTCCCTCTGTGTGTAATGGTCTTCCCTTCCCCAGGGTCACCGTACAGGGACAAGATCACCATCGCCATCCTCCAGCTGCAGGAGGAGGACAAGCTGCACGTGATGAAGGAGAAGTGGTGGCGAGGGAACGGCTGCCCTGAGGACGAGAACAAGGAGGCCAGTGCCCTGGGCATCCAGAACATCGGGGGCATCTTCATCGTGCTGGCAGCAGGCCTGGTGCTCTCTGTCTTCGTGGCCATGGTGGAGTTCATCTACAAGCTGCGCAAAACGGCGGAGCGGGAGCAGGTACTGATCCCTCCTGCTGGCCCAGCTGTGGGGGGTTCTGCATGCTGACCCCGGAGGTAGGCAGGGAGGGGCAGAGGATCCAGCACTGCCTGTGCTGCCAGGAAGTCCCACAGCCCCCAACACCATCCCCCAAGGCTCCTTGGTCTGTCCCTCTGACAGCCTCTGCTTGGGGGCAAGTCACGTCTGCCCTGCTCAGGGTCATCTGCTGCTGCAGCAACCAGAGCAGGAAATGTCTGTTGGGTGATTTTGAGCAAGCTGACACACAAGTCATAAAAATACAGACAGAGGTCCCTGGAGGGACCTTTCTGAGCTGGAAACCATGACCCGCACTCACACTGCACAGTCCAGGTATGATACACACCTGTCTTCTCCCCACTCCCATTCAAAGGGCCCCAAAGAACAAGTCAGGGTCCACCAGGAAAGCTTCAAACTCCCTTGTCAGCTCTTCACCCCTCATACCTCCAGCTCACCCCACCCACAGGGGCTGAACAGCTCTCCCAAGGCACAGCCCCGGCCAAGGCCAAAGGTCAGCCAGGTGCCTGCTCAGAGATGCCGTCGATAGCCCAGAGCTCGTGCCCATACACAGCCCAAATCTTGTGCCCATAGACAGCCCAGATCTTGTGCCCAAGCTCCCCAGAGCTGCCCAGCAGCCCTGCTCGGGGCAGAGGGACACACAGCACTAACCGTGTCCTGCCGCCCCCAGCGCTCCTTCTGCAGCGCCATGGCCGACGAGATCCGCCTGTCGCTCACCTGCCAGCGCCGCGTCAAGCACAAGCCCCAGCCACCCCTCATGGTGAAGACGGACGCCGTGATCAACATGCACACCTTCAACGACCGGCGCCTGCCCGGCAAGGACAACATGACCTGGGACACACAGCACTAACCGTGTCCTGCCGCCCCCAGCGCTCCTTCTGCAGCGCCATGGCCGACGAGATCCGCCTGTCGCTCACCTGCCAGCGCCGCGTCAAGCACAAGCCCCAGCCACCCCTCATGGTGAAGACGGACGCCGTGATCAACATGCACACCTTCAACGACCGGCGCCTGCCCGGCAAGGACAACATGACCTGCAGCTCCGGACTCCGTGTTCCC
>NW_008692938.1:59133-65179 GCF_000695815.1 Acanthisitta chloris | reverse complement strand
ACGGCCGGACGCACTCTGTGCTAGGGCAGAGAGGATTAAAAACCAAGAAAAACTAAAGAAAAACAAAGCCTGGTTTGGTTCATTTCGAGAGCAAGGCCTTTGCACCCAGCTGCATCCACCACCGCAGAGCGGCGAGACCCTCCGAGCGCGGACAGTAACGTGGGGCTCGGGGCTTCTCGCTTTGGGTTTTGTTACTCTCCATTTGGATTTTTTTAATGCTTCGACCCTCCAGGCCTCACGGAGTCCAACCACCACGCAGAGTCTGATGTTTACACGCCGAACACGTGCGGAGGTGAAGCAGAACTGAGCCAACCTGCCCCGAGCGGGCGAGGAGCGCCGAGCGCGGCAATAATGGAACTCCGGGCCAGGCGCAGCCTGGAGCACCTGTCCCACACACAGCACACTGTGGACACACGGTCTGGGAACGGGAGAGGTGTCTGGGAGCACCAGGATGCTCGAGGCTGTGCCTGCTCCCAAAGCAGCTTGTGGTGGCCCCTCACTCACCTCGTGGCTGTGCTGGCTGCAGCTATCCGGAGCTGGACGTCCACATGGGAATGTGGTGGGACAAGGCAATACATGTTCCTCAGCAGACCCAGGAGAGCTGCATGGGGAGGGGTGAGGGAGCCTGAACCAAGCTCCTGGCCAGGGACGGACAGTGCGGCGTGCACAGGACCTACTGCATCTCCGAGTGACACCACACGCACTCCCTGTGCCCAGCCCTGGCCCAAGCCCAGGGGACATCTCCAGGCCCTCAGCTCCTCCTCCACTCTTCCCACAAAGCTCAGTCTCTCCTGCAGAGAAGTGCAGGGAGCAGCAGGATCCATGGGCAGCACTGGGCTCAGCTCAAGACCAGGAGGGACTGTGTGTCTGGTTTAGGACTAAATGCTCTCCTTGGCCCCACGGACCCGAGAGATGAGTCTGAGCCTGCAGGGCCAGGGCTGGCCCAGGTTGGGCAGCACAGCGAGAGCCAAGCCTGGTGTCCCTCCTGCTGTGGCCACGAACTGTCACCCCTCGGGCAGCCTCTCCACGGGAGCTAAGCAAACACACACTAAAATGTTTTTAAGAAATCTCCCATGAACTGTCTGATTTTCTGGTTGCTTCACCCAGAATTTTGGTCCTGCAGATGAACATAGGCAGAATTACCAAAGACCCCTCTGCTGACCTAAACCAACACCCGAGTAACATCCCTCAGCTCCATCCCTGCCAGGGACCTGTGCAGGTGACCAGCAGGACACTGTGGATTCACGCACAGAATCAAACAAGTGGAAATGCCTCTGCCTGTTGTAACCCAGAATGTGGCACAGGGATGCAAAGGTGCTTGAAAACTCTGATAGAACTCTGGGGGTGTAGAAAACAGCAACCTCCTTCCCCTGCACGGGGAGGGGGACAGGGACCTGCCACAGGACCAGCAGTGTGGGGACAGGCAGGGCAGGATGGAGCTGAGCTGCCCAAGCTGCCCCAGCTCTGTGCCCTGGAGCCTAACCCTGTGCCCCAAGTGCCACCGCAGGAACCAACAGCCAAACTGGCCCAGTTTGCCCTCTCCAAGCTGCACGGCTGGTCTGGAAAGTTCATCCTCGCCCGAAGGAACAAACCTGTTTGTAGCTGATGTTTGCCCACCTGTTCCTCTCTGTGCTCAGCTGGGAAGGTCGTCTGAGCTGAGCAGAATTAGCAAATTAGCTCGAGGGGGGAGAGCTCCTCCCCTGCCCCAGCACTCAACAGTTTGTCCTTGGTTTGCTTTTCCCGAGATGTAAAGAAGCAACAGAGCGACCCCAGACAAAACCAGGTGATTTGTCATACTTTGACTCAACTAAAGATATGCAAAGAATTTACCTTCATTTTCACCTTCTCACACAAACATGAGGAATTAGGGGGAAAGCTGCCGGCGCAGGGTGGGTCAGAGTTTAATAGTTTGCTGGTCAAATGCCCAGAGCAGAGGACAGACTGGTGTGGGTCAGCCCCCCGAGCTAGTGACATGCTTTCCGTGTTCCTCTGCAAATCCTTAGGCTTATCAGAGTAGTAGATATTGTTTTCCTTGCAGATTTCTAAGCTCTTAGAAAGAGGTTTTACAATTAAAGCAGAGCCCAAAACAGGCTTTAAATGCTCAGAGGGTATAAAACACCACAGAAAGCAGCATTCATTTTGCTTCCTGGCAGATCTTTTAGAAGAAACGAGTATTACTGTTACCACAAACCCCATTTGCTCCTCTTGGAGTTGATTTTACCCACAGACGTCCCAGTGACAAGTGAGCATCTGGAACTACTGGTGTCACTGCCAGCCAGACCAAACCCTGCAGACTAACCTCTTCCTTCCCTCCCTACACCCCAAAATCAGCCACGAAGAGCAGCCAAATTCCTGCATCGACATCATGGATTTATGTTGAAATCACTAAAACACTGGACATCCCACAACAAAGAAACGTTCTGCACCACCCTGAACACCAGGGAGCTGCCAGGACCTCGGCCCAGCAGGGACCACTGCCCCTCGCCCTGCCCCACTCACTGTGACCGAGGGGCCGTGGATGGTCTCAGCCTCCCTGCAGGACCCAGGGGCAGCTCTCCCAGGAGGGGAATCCAGCCCTGCCCCGCAGAGCCAGAGCCTTCCCTCATCTCCTCTGCCCCACAGAGCCAGAGCATCCCCAAAACTCCACTGCCCCGCAGAGCCAGAGCCTCCCCAAACCTCCGCCGCCCCACAGAGCCAGAGCATCCCCTCGTCTCCTCTGCCCCGCAGAGCCAGAGCATCCCCTCGTCTCCTCTGCCCCGCAGAGCCAGAGCATCCCCTCGTCTCCTCTGCCCCGCAGAGCCAGAGCATCCCCACAGAGTCAGAGCCTTCCCTCGTCTCCTCTGCCCCGCAGAGCCAGAGCATCCCCAAAACTCCTCTGCCCCACAGAGCCAGAGCATCCCCTCGTCTCCTCTGCCCCACTGCCCCTCGTCCCAGAGCCCCAAGCCATGTGTGTCGGTGCCAGGGAGGAGCAGCGAGCCCAGCACCCAGCCCAGCTCTGAGCCCAGCACTGGAGACCTGGGGAGGGACAGACCCGGGGACAAAGCCTCACAGCCTTCTGCAAGCTGCTCTGAGACCCGGCTGGGACCAGTGACAACTCGTGTCTTAGAAATCATCTGACTTCCAACGCTCTTTGAATCAGTTCCTTTCTTCGCTTGGGCAGAGGGACCGGAAAAGTGAGGAGAAAATACAGAAAATGCAGGTTTGGGATATTAAACTGTATCGAAACTGTTGTCACCTCCGCTCACCATCCTGTTAGCACTTGCTTTTTCCCTCCAGCTCTCCTGTGAAACAGAGCAGGGACAGCCACAGCTGTTCTGGGCTGGATTTCTGTTTGGAGTTTGGGTCTGATGCTGAGGGGACAGACCCACCGAGAGACGGAGTATGCGAAGGGGAACCAGCTCCAGCTCGGGGCACTGCTCCCCTGGGCTCTGGGGAGGTCACAGCCAGGGGACCCTGGGGATCACCCCAACACCAGTGACCACAGGGCATGACAGCCCTGGGGGTGCTCAGGGCTACCAGGGCAGGAGTGTTCCAGGCACCAGCGTCGGCAGCCTCTGCTCTGTACCTTACCCTGACATGTTTCTCAGAAAAAGACAAAAAACTGAAAAATTTAAAAAAAAAAAATGAAAAGAGTGGGAAAAGGAAAAAATGGTCTCTGTGACATTCAGGGGATTTTTCCTTGTGGACATGCAGAATTTCTATGAATATAGTTTTTTGTAAACATTTTGTAACGATTTTGGTTTCATAGTAACTGTGTTACTTGCTGATCATTCTAGGCTGATGTAAATACAGTTTCCAAAAAATAAAAAAAAAAAAAGAAAAAAAGGGACAAATTCCGATTATTTTCCTTTTTAAGACACTGTGATATATCAAAGTGCACAGTTTGCTGTATGAAGTAATATGGTTTTAAATTTTAAATAAACAGTTTCTAGAAAAGAATGACGTTTGTGCCTGTCTATACTCAGCATCTCCCTCCCTCCTCCTCCAGGTTTCATCCCCAACTCTATCAGCCATAAAACTGGTGATGGTAATTCCCAGCCAAACCCAAACCCCTGGGGCGTGTTGGGGATGGTGAGGATGAGCTGGAGCACAACCCACGGGGAAGGGAGGGAAGGTCCCAGTTTTGGTCAGAGGAAAGGAAGATGAGGCTCAGGCCGCAGAGCTCTCGCTGCCCTCACACCCCGCAGTGGTTTCTCTCAGGTCACCAAGCCCAGGTGTGCCCAGAAGAGCTCCCAGGAACACTCTGACACTTGCCCAGAGGCAGTCAGAGCTTTCCTCCACGGACCCTGACACATTATGAACCTCTCGGGTTCATTAAAGCTCTGTTTACCTCTTCCCCCCGTGTAAGTCAGGACTCTTATTAGCCCGATAAAAGCTGAGAGCACCCTAAAGGCCAAGGTTTATTAGTCTGAGATCGTTAAGACTCTGCTTTATTGCCCCGAGGCAGGGAGAAGGTCTGTGGGACGGGAGCAGAGTATCCCAGTGGTGGCTCTGGGCTCCAGCGGCACAGCCCAGAGGGAAAGGCAGTTCCTCCTCATCCTCCTTCCTTTAAGGGTCACCCCGCAAACCTTCCTCATCTCTACCCACTTGAGTTCAATGGTTGATAACAAGAATCGAATAGTCAAAGCAAAGAGTAGGATAGGGGATAGTCAGGTAGAGAGCACCTGAATAAACAAGAAGAGAAAGGTTGATTAATAAGGAATTGTCTTAGTTTATTAAGCGTGAAAAGGGTAGAACTTAGGGCATTATTTTAGCTTAGGTAGCGTAAAACAAGGAAGAAAAACTAGATGCAGCTGGACTCATGACCTAGCAATATGTGCCAAACTCAAAGGTCAAGCTGATGAAGACCTTCCTCCCGACGACCCCCGGACGACCACCAGAGACCGTGGGACTAATGCCAAGTGGGAGGAGATGAAGGAGGAGATAATGATAATGATTTCCAAGAACTAATTGTAATAATGACCACCTATTCCTGGAAATAATGAATATGTATGAGTTCTTTAATGTATATAAACTGTGAAGTTTTTGTCTCTGGTTGCGCAAGTTTGGTGGAGCGATCCCCCTTGTGCCCAGCGCTGAATAAACAAATACCTGCTACCTCTGAGATACAAGTCTGGGGGTAGTTCTTTTTCAGCCTTTTCTCGGCATCAAGCCCCTGGAAAACTGCAGCTTTGAGGCTCCCACCGAGGCGGGACGAGCAGACCGCAGCCCAGCCTCGAGTTCCTGCTCTGAACCCTGATCAATATGCAGAGAACACGGCAAACAGCAGAAAGAAGAAAGGGTAAAAAAAGCAACGGACGACTCTGCAGAGCTTTCTGCATCACTTAGCACGAGAGACCTGCTCGGGGAGCAAAATCCCTTCCCAGGAGCCGAGGGAACGGCAGGGGCAGGACAGGGCAGAGCCGCCCGACCCTGCGTGACAAACCTCTGGCTGAGCCAGGAATACCAGGAATTGTCAACACAAATCGTTATCAGCAGTGACGAGAGGCAGCAATTAACCTTGTCAGTCACAGCTCACCCTGCGCTGCCCCTGACCCAGCGCCTCCACGCTGCCAATCACCTGCGGATGAATAATTAATGAGACAACAGATTTCACTCATGAAACAGCAATTGGGCTCCCTTTGAGCAGCAATTAATCCCTCTGGGCAAAAGAGCGAGAAAACAGGGAAACAGTCAGGAGGCTCTGCCCACCCTCCCACCTCCATCCAGGCACCTTCAGACGCTTTACATTTCCAGCTCAGCAGAGAACAATTTTTAACCTGGATTTTGTCCAGCAAAATCCCATTTCAAGGCAGTAATTGTACATCTGTGAGCAGCTGTGTTCCTGGCCCTGGTGTTCCTGTGCCCTTGGCAGGGACACGACCACCACGACCCTCTCTGCCCTCACCAGCCTCTCCTCCCTGAACCAAACCCGACTCTGTCACTGTCTCTGTCACTCCGGAGGGCTCAGGCACACTTGGACCTAAACGTTTTCACAAGCAAAATACACCCAATGTCCTTAATGGAAGTTTGGGGATGGAAGAAACGAAGGCAGCAGGAAACCCAG
>NW_008692938.1:56885-59062 GCF_000695815.1 Acanthisitta chloris | reverse complement strand
GGCCTGGACCAGCCACGAAACAGGGAGCTGCACCCACACAGAGTAACTTTCCACCTGAAAACACCATTGCCTGTCAGGACCTCCCTCAGACTCCCAGAAGTGGCATTTTATCATCCCAACCACCTTGCTGGGTGTGCCAGGAAACCTGCCCTGAGCCTCCAGACTCCCAGCCTGGATCCAAACTGGACTGTGACATTTGGAGGAATCTAGTGACATTTTCCCTCAAGGATTTCTGTGCAAGGGACGTGACTGGAGCAGGATCGGGCCCTGGCGCTGGAGCAGCAGGAGCAGCTCAGCTGGAGGTGTCAGTGCCAGGGACAGCTCAGAGCTGAGAGCAGGAGCAGCTGCAGGGCAGACAGGGCACTGACACCTTCTATTTTAAGTAGTATCGATGGTGCTACTTAGCACACTCTGAGCACCGACTGAAAGCATCGGCTCAGTAAACAAGAACTCTTTTGGCAGCGGTGAAGGAACATATGGGGTCGGGATATAATGTGCCTTGAAATGGTTGTGGTGAGTTAGCAAAGTGGCTGTGACACAGGTAACACCTCCAGCCCTGGGACTGCAGGGTGAGGGAAGAGCAGCACGGAGAGTCTCTTCGAGGGCAGGAGGAACCAGAGCAAGAAGGGACAGGGACATCGTCAGAGGAGGAAAGGGAGCACAGAGCAGAGCTCAGGGCAGAGGAACCACAGCAGAGGAGACCAACATGTGCTGCAGAAAGGAGCCAGCACAACCCATCCCACCGCTCAGCCTTTACCCTTCAGCACTAGTTGGCTTATTTCCGTGCTCCCTGCTGCCCAGGACCTCCCCCTGCTCCCCACGCCTGCTGCTCACTCCATAATGGCTTTTTTTCCCATTACTGGTGTTTCTCTTGCTCCCTATGCTTTGCTGGACACACCATCCCCTGCTTCTCTACAGCAAAGTGCCTGCAGCACCTCCCCAGCAAGTTCTGCTGGGGATGCTCAGGCTGGTGCTGTGTCACTGCAGGTGTCATGAGCCATGGGGAGCAGCACCAGCTTTACAGACACACAGGACAGTGCCCAGTGCCTGCAGCCCACCCTGCTCTGGGGGGTTCCTGGCCCCACAGCACTCCCTGTCCTCTCTCAGCATACCCCGAGCCAGGAAGAAAAGCCAAATGCTTTCATTTGAGCAAAGGAGAAAAGTTTTGGGTTGGAGATGTGGAAAGGGAATGTTTTTTTTCCAAGTATTTCACCGCTCTCCCTTTCAGTGGCCTTGCTAAAACAGCTCGGAGAGGCCTAATCAAAGTGTTTAAGAAGCATCTGTCATTACTAAAACAAAGTTGCTCTGCAATTTTACAATTTCACTGCAGTTTCATTATCTCATGCAAATGAGCTGCTCTCCCCCTCCGCGGCTGGGCCGGAGGGAGAGGAGCCCCAGCGAGGGAATTTATTGCCAGTTCTCACTCTTGAGATTATCAATTGCAAATGAAGGAGCATAAATACATCTTCTTTAGCTGCTTATGCCACATTAAGGAATGTGCTCCAAGCTAATAGCTTTGCCACTCCTGTCTCCTCAGAGGGAGCAGAGCACGGGGAGGGACACACACACTCCTTGAGCTCAGAGCAGCATCAGAGAGCTTGGAGTAACTGGGGGTTACACGGCAGGACCAGGACGTTACTACAAGGCTAATCCCAATCCAGCCCGTGGGTCCTGCAGCTACAGTGTGTAACACAACTGGGACAGTCTGTCTTTCTGCACGAATTCTGGTCCCCACAGCTCTGCCCACACTTCAGGCTTCACAGCTGCCCATACACACATCTGATTCCCAGTCAGCCTTGTCCTGGTGCCTGCATGGCACAGGACACACTTTGCTCTACCCCCAAACCTCCCTGGAGCTTCTGACCCTGTCCCTGGCTGCTCCTGGGTGGGCGAGCCCCTCAAGCACAGTGACTGCAGCCCCCAAAGAACGTTGGCAAAGGGGATTAGCTGAGCTCCTGACCCTAACACCCGTGGGGGCTGCCCAGGCCCAGGGACTGTGGGTTCTGCAGGGTGCTCTGGTCCCCAGCACTGCTGTGGGACCCCGCCAGTGCACAGCTGGGCTCTGCTCAGAGCACTCCCCGCAGGGAGAAGGGGTGTCTGATCCCCTGCAATCCACAGCTGGCAGGCAGCACAGCCATCCATCAGGAGTGGGTAATTGATGCTGTCGAGGGCCAGTT
>NW_008692938.1:55945-56862 GCF_000695815.1 Acanthisitta chloris | reverse complement strand
CTGCAGCTTGCTCCCTGCCAGAGGGGGAGAAATGCCATCATCCACACAAACCCCTAATTCCAGCAAATTCGATTACCCAGGCAAATGAGAGCAACACAAACAAACCAGCTGAGATGCTGAGGGCTGAGGCACTTGGGGGTGGGTTTGGTCGATTATTCACAAGAGGATTTACAGAGCACATTGTGGGCAGCTTGGACAGAGCATCCACTCACACAAAAACAGCCCCCTGATTATCCTAAGGACTGTGCTCCAAAGGCTCCTCAGAAGCCCTGCCCCCTCCAGACAGGCTGCACCAGGCTCTCCCTCTCATCTCCCTCAGCTGTGGCTGCAAAGGCAGGAAGGAGTGTTTGGGGGTCCGAGTGCTCCACCGGGGCCTAAAGAGCTATTGAAATGACCTTTTGAGTCTGTTCCTACTCCCTTGAGGCTCTTTTCCCAGGAGATGCTGATCCCTATAAAGGTCCTGTAAATGAATCTGCAATCCTCATGTTTCCTGTCGCCGTGTGATGCTGCAGAATGGTCCCAGAAAGTGGAGCTGGAATTTTTATTCCCCTGGGAATGGAGGCCTGATGAGACAGTCTGGACCCACTCCCTGACGGACACGGGCCAAGTGACTTCTGTAGACAAGGACAAGAACTGAAATTTCAATTTTCACACCCAAGCAAGCTGTCAGGGCACTCCTGTGAAATGAGCTACCGAGCAAGGATGATGGATGGAGTAAACAACAAAGCTGGGTGGAAAGGGCAATGTTCTTGCTTTGGGGGGAATCATTTCCATTACAAAGCCTCCAAAGAAAATTTAAAAACAATCTCCAGTTGCTTAGATTTTCTTCAAATGCAGCAGTGAGAGAATTGCCACTTTCCCCAGCAGGGCCCAGGGACCCACAGTTCAGCCCCTCCACACAATCCCCCACTCCAAAA
>NW_008692938.1:21886-55916 GCF_000695815.1 Acanthisitta chloris | reverse complement strand
CCCCCAGGGCTGAGCACTGCTGCACCCACTGGCCCAACCTCCCCAGGCTCCAGTCTGTGCTCCTGCAATCCAACCCTCGTGGCTCCTGCCCAGTTTGAGCAGAGCAGCTGGAAATGCCCCACTCTGGGCACACTGGGCTGTACACAAAGTCCCTCCTGGGCTGGTGGCAGTGCTCTAATGAGCCCATCAATAACCCAGAGCAGCTGCTCCGAAAGAATTCAGCTGTTCCAAGATGGAAAAGTCCATTAAGTTTATTGCATGAAATGCTGGACACGGTTTAGACAGAGGATCACTGCCAGGTTATATAAACTACCCCAGACCTGCCAGATGAAGGGAGAGGAGGCAGGACAGGGCGTTTTCAGACTGTCATTACTCCCAGAGGGAAGGGAAGAGCCATTTATCTTGTGTTGCTACCAAGAAGCAACAAGTTTGCTGGTATTAGTGGAGCTGATGCTGCTATTGCACGGCTGAGGTAGAAGAATGAGGCTTTGGGGGAGCAGAGCTGGACCAAAGGGTTGTTGAAAGGTCACCCAGGTGGGCAGGGAGACCTCAGAGACCAGGCTGCCAGGGACCAGGGACCAGAAAATCCAAGTGGAATTAACTTGCCATGTGACATGGAAATACATGGAATAAAGCAGCACTGGAAAACCAACATGCAGTAACCACATACCACAGGACATCAGCTAATTACAGTTTGGTAACTGGGAAGTTTGAGATGTGATGTCTAACAAGCCACACAAAGGGCTTAAACGTTCTCAAGTCATCAAGAAGGGAAAGTTCTACTTCATCTGCTCATAAGGTGAGAAACCATACAGAGGAATAATGAGCAGCAATTAGCAAATAGTGGATTTCTTTGTCAATGCTTCAGGAAAGGAATGTGTGTGTTTAAAGGATCTCAGCTCACAGCTGGGTTGGAGAGAAACAGCCCAAATCACTATCCCAGAAATAATTCCCATGATCTGCATCAAAGCCTCAATCCTTCAGGAGACCAGCAAGCAGGAGACATGGGGAGATGCCTGAGTGAATAAAGAACAGATGGAAAACTCAGTGGGCAAATCGATGCATGTTCCAAGCGGCGAGGCAGAGTCCAGCAGGGACTGACTGGTGGCACTGGAGAGCACCCAGACACCCCCAGGCCTGGAGCAGGAGCACAGCACACTCTGACCACGTCTGCTCACTGCCCCAGGCTCCCTGAGCCCCGGGCAGGCAGCTCCGTGGGGTGAGCAGGACGTGCCCCAGGGATGCCAAGGCACAGCACCAGCAGTGGAGAGGCACCGAGCACAGCACTCAGCTGCCCCAGCAGCTGCTCAGCAAAGGCAGAAGGCAGGAATAAAGGAAAGCTGAAACACCTCAAAGAAGTCCTATTTTTAGGAGCAGCTGAGCACTCGCCTTTGGAGCTGCCTGGCAGTGCTGGTGGCCAGCACAGACCACCAGGTGCTTCTGCAGACGTGTGCCTGCAGCTCCAGAACAGCCCTTCTGTGCTGAGGAACAGGCCCATGCTGCCAGCCCAAGCTCCAGCCTCAGTCCCAGCTCCACCTCCAGCTCTGTCACCACCACAGGAAGGAGTTGGTCGTTTTCAGTAACTACTTTTTGTAACTAACAAGATTCATCCATAGGGTAAAGATTCCCATCAAAACTAATAAATAAAATTCAAGCCTACATCTTATCAAAAAATCCTTTTCTTTCCACTCTGGGGGCTGTAAATTCCCACAAAGCCAAGAAAACAGAGAGCAATTTTTAAATGCTGCTCTGGCAGTAAAATCCTGATCTAGCACAAATGGAATTCAGAACATACAACAAGGGGCTATACATTATCCTGCCTGAAAACTCCCTCGGGGAAAATAAGGTTATCAAAACTTTGGAGAACCTAATGCAAACGCTGATCCTTCTCCAGAGCAAATGAACAGCATGGGAGGGATTGAAATCGCTTTTCCTCTGCTGCAGAGGTTGGCTGGAATTTGAGCCCGCTGAAATTGCCCCATCACCTCTGATTTGTCACTCCTGCTGCAGGTGCTGCCCAGCAGTCAGCACTCATTCCATGCTGCGCTGCCCTTCCCATTACGGCACCAGTTACTGCAGAGCTCACGGCCAAGGTGCACAGAAACACTCCACTAAAACTGGGAAACAATCCATGGTGCTGTGGGGATAATCCAAACCCTGGGGGATTACAAAGATTCCCTCTCTGGCTGGGGGTGCCCGCAGGAGCACGGGGTGAGTGCTGCAGTGAGGTAGGGATGCTGTGTGGGGTCCAGAGGGTGATGATGGGCAGACTGTTCTCCTTCACAAACCTCAGAATTAGAATGATGATTCTCCTGCAGCCTTCTATCAGGTTTCCCCATGGGAGACTGACCTTGGTCTGACCAGATCTCCAGAGGACTCTCAGCCCTGTCAGGTACCATCACTCTGCCTCTGCCTACACTGCTGACCCCCCGATTTCCACATCTGACCAGATCTCCAGAGGACTCTCAGCCCTGTCAGGTACCATCACTCTGCCTCTGCCCACACTGCTGACCCCCCAATTTCCACGGCTGCAGTGGCTGCCAGGACCACATCAGCACTGGGTTTCTTCCCCCTGCTCACACGTCTGCTCTGAACACCCTTCTCTCCCTGGGGTGCCACAGCAGACTGACACAGAGCACAGAGTGCTGGAGGATTTGCTTTCATCAGCCAAGACAGGATTTTACCATATCCAGCAAGAGGAAACCCTGGGAAACAGGACTGAAGGAGCAGAACCCAATGTGTGTGTCAGAGAGGAGGTCTCTCCTCACTGCCTGGCTGGGTGCAGTCCAAGGTGTCCCTGGTGAGCAAAGGGGCATGGACTGGGCTGCTAGATCTGCACCAATCCTCCCTGGGGTGCTCTGCCTTGTCTGCAGGGAAAGACCCAGCGACCAGAGGAGCTTATTCACTGGTAATTGCCATGGAAGTCATCAATTATAAGACACTCAAACCATTTTTCTTTTTCCACTGAAAAACACTGAGGAGAAGAGTTGAGTGTCCTAGAAACACTAGAAAAATGAGAGAGGATAAAAAGTACTTATCAAAGGAAATTATTAAATCCTTGTGCTCTGCGGCCAAAGGAGACACAGGAATTGTTTGGTTTAAGATTGATATGACACTTCTAGACTGAAACATTGCCAGGATGTTTCCCAGGCTCAAACAGTTTCAGCATTAAACCTGTCTAGATTTACCAGAAAAAACAGAAACCCCTCAAAACAGAGGTTCCCTCTGAGCAAAGGTGTTCAGTAGCTCCTCCACCCCCAGAACAACTTCCTTTGCAGATTCACTCATCAACAGTTTGTAACTCAACCAAAACCCAGAGAGCATTGACACAGCTTCCCTTCCCCAGAAGGTCGGGGACGATATTTTATAGATGTGCTAAATATCTGCTTTAAATTATGATGAAGTGCAGTAAAGCTCCATAAAGACATCAGTCACCGGTGGAAAACGAGCTCAACTAAAGCTGGGGGTGATTTACAGTCCAAGCTCTTGTCCAGCTGTCTGGGGCTCGGGGGATCCCAGAATTAACCCTGGAGGGAAGCCACGTTTCAGGTGTGGGAGAAGCAGTACCAGCAGATGCAGGAGCTTTCTAAGGATCCTGGTTAAAATTCCAGGCAGCCCATTCCTGAACCTTTCTCTAATTCATTTTAGCCAGGGAACCCACACAGGTTTTTTCTTAGGAGCCCCAGGAAAACCCTCACCAAAGTCTGTGTTCCAAAAGAAATTTACAGCAAATTACATTTGTCAGGTTTTACTTCTTTTGTTCACAATTAATGAGGCCTCATGTTCTCCCTAAAATGTGGAATGATTTCTTTGAGATCCCATGAGACTCGTGGAATATCAATCCAATCCTGAGACTTTCAATTAATCACACTGATTGCAGCTGTATTTACTCACCGGGGCCTGCCTAGTCCCTCCTTTGTTGCTGTACAAATCTTGTTACTCTCTTTAATTGAGCTGCTTTAGCAAACCACACACATTCCCACTAATTATTTTCCTTGATGAGAGCGGAATTCCTAATTACTAAAGCTCCCCGAAATCTGTCATCTGACAAGGAACATTAGAACAGCACATGGGACTGTTGGGGGGTGGGATGGACAGGGAGCAGATGGTGGGAAGGGGAGGAGGTTCCTTCTGCCCCTTCCATGCCATCCCCTCCTGGATGCCAAGGGCAGGAGCCAGCCCAGACCACACGGAGCCAGGAACAAGAACTCCCCCAAACACTGCGTTTCCAGAGCACACAATGATGAGTGTTACTGTATTTATAGTCTTCAAATGAAAGATTAACTCGATCAAGTGTTTCATGTTCACCACAACCATCCGATCGCTTGCGCTGCTTTGTCAAAGGCATTTGCCTTTTAGATTTATTTTTAGAGTCAAAACTATTTCAATTAACACTTTTTATTTCAGTGAGACACTTTGAAGTTCACTTCCCTCAATCCAATTCTAATGCAGCATTAAAAGAAACATTTATATGGACTAACAGGGGCCAAAGAGCCGTTTGGTCCAAAGGTCTGGGTTGGCACTGGTCATTTGGGCTGGAAATAAGAGGTTTAGTGGAACATCACAAGGGATATATGATCCAAACCCGCACATGAAGGGACTGGAGCACAAGTGCCATGAGGAGAGGCTGAGGGAGCTGGGGGTGTTCAGCCTGGAGAAGAAGAGGCTCAGGGGAGACCTTATCACCCTCCACAACTCCCTGACAGGAGGTTGGAGTCAGGTGGGAGTTGGTCTCTTCTCCCAGGCAACCAGCAGCAGGACAAGAGGGCACAGACTCAAGCTCTGCCAGGGGAGGGTTAGGTTAGATATTAGGAAGAGATTTTTTACAGAGAGAGTGCTCAGGCATTGGAATGTGCTGCCCAGGGAGGTGGTGGATTCACCATCCCTGGAGGTTTTCAAGCTGAGACTGGATGTGGCACTCAGTGCCATGGGCTAGTGGCCACGGTAGGGTTGGATCAATGACCTTGGAGGTCTCTTCCAGCCCGGGTGGTTCTATGATTCTGAGAGTCCAACGCACTGTCAGGAGCTGTAAACACGTTGCTCATGCCTGTTCACATTATTTGTGTGTTTATTCTCCTTGCTGGCAGCTACACGGGCTCAGGGTCACCAGAGCCATGTAACGCCTGGTGAACGGAGAGAAACAGCCTCTGTCGCTAGTCAGACACCTAAAACACCCATATCTCATCTTCAGCCGAACACATTACCCAGGTCCCCGGCAGAATGGATCTGCTAACCAGATTAGATGCCATTTGAAATCTCTGGAGAACACTCCTAAATACATCACGGGATTTGCATAACAACAGCCAGTTTAAGCAGCACACAGAAGGTAACAGATGACGACCCACAAAACAAAATCTGCATGTCTGAAAACTCCCTGCTCGCTGGTATTCATCCTGCACAGCACCAGCATCACCCCAGCAAGCCAACAGCATCCTCCGACTCCATCTCAGGGGCGCAGCAATAATCTTTACTGATGTCCTCACGGATTAAGCAGCAGGGATGGAGCTCACACCTCTGCACAGCCCAGGCTGCCACCACCGACACGTCTGGGGATGGACACCCATCAGCAGTGAGCTCCATCAGCAGAGCTCACTGCCCTGTGATTGTGGAGAGGGCAGGGATACAGGCAACCAGGACCAGGGTGGGACAGTGGTGAGTGGCCCCAGAACAGCTGCACAGGCTGAGAATGAGCAGAATTTGGACAGAACTGGGGGAAGAGTCAGAGATTTTTTCTGACTGTCGCTCAGTTCCACGAACACTACAATTACCTCCTCATCCAAAGGCACACTCTTCTCTTCAAAGCTAATCCTACTGGAAAATGCACTTTCACTGTGCAGATGCATTCAATTACACATCTCCCCCTTTCCAGATGTGGCTGGAACACTCCACACTGGGCTCAGGGGCACTGCTGGGTGCCATCCCCAGCCCACACTTCTTCCAGGAGAACGGGAGCTGTGAAGAGTGAGGCTTTGATAGCTCAGCACGTCACAGCCAAGAGGCTCAGGTCATGCCTAGAGCAGGAACACCGAAATGAGGCGACCCTGGTCTTGCACAGGGCTGCCTGAGTGGAGAGCTGCTATTCTGGGCAGACCCAGAGGAGTCCCTGGCGTTCTGAGAGCTGTAAGAGGAGTGTGTGACGGGCAGTGCTAACGAAGCCTCAGCTGCAGAGTCTTCCACAGATGTTTCACGGGCACAGAGTGCTGCAGACTCTGCGTCAGGACCTTCTGATGGGCCCAGGCCCAATTATCTGCCAAATGTTCTCCAGCTTTCCTCTGACCGGCGCTAATGGAGCCACTTACAGCTACAAATGAAAACCGGTCAGCTTTAAATTGGGAAAAATACTTCTCGGAGCATTCATGGAGAGGGCAGGGTTGGGCTGGAACAGCAGAGGGACAAAAGGAGCAGCAAGACTCAGCTGGATTGGCAGAGCACAAAGGAATGAAATGTGAGAACACTGCAAAAGCCCCACTTGAAGTGACTATCAAATGTGTTTACCAGGAAAACTGCGCGAGGGCTCTGGAACGCCCTTCCCCGACAAGCACCCACGCAGCGCTGCGGGCGAACAAAGCAGCGACACAAAACAGATGGAGGAATCGGCAATGAACGGGAACGTTTCCATCTCTCCTCCCAGGCTGAATAAACACGTAGAGGGACACGGTTCCTCGTGCCAAGCAGCCCAAACCGTCGCTAGTGCCTGCCAGGGCTCTCGGGGGTGATTCTATCGCTGCCTCAGGCTACAGCAGCGAGAGTCACTCGCTGAGTCGCTCCCGAGTCCTCCTGACGTGGGATGCACTCACAGCTTGGACCTCACTGCTCCAGGTACCTGCACTAATCGCCAGGGCTGGAACACGCCACACCTGCCCACACACACATCACAGCCCACGCTCCATACTCCTGTCTGAGCCCTTCTCTCCTTCCCTGCGCTTCACTTGGGATCTTCTCTGCGGATATTTCCTTCGGTTCTGATCTTGCAGCAACTCCTTGGGCGCAGGCTCTGCCGCTCACTCCTGCACTGCTCTGCATCCAACTCTGTGCTCCTGCACAGCCTCCTCAAGTTTCACATTTCTCTGTTTGCCTCCTCATTCACACACTGAAACACTTCCATGACAGTATGTCAAACCATACAAATCATCAGGATTTTGTGCACGTTGTTTCTCCAGCCCAAAGGGGCCAAGTCTGCACCAGCCCCGGCAGGAGCTGTAGTGGTGAGGAAAGAGGCTGCGAAAGAGAAAGTGCTTGTTCTGACAGTGCTTTAGACAACTGCCTCCTGCCAAATAATCCCACGTTGTTTTCCTGAAGTGCTTTTAAAACTGAAATAGCATTGAGTTAGAAAGCTTACAAATGGTATATGAGACATAAGGGGATGGAAATTAGCAGCTGATACGAATTTCCTGTGAGCAGTTCACAGAATCAGGTTTGACAGAACTTCTACTTGGCAAGATAAGTGTGTTCATGAACGTTTCAGCTGCCAGGTCAGGTCACAGCAGAGAAATGGGAACACAGCAAGGTTCGAAATGAGCCAACTTTTGTTCAGGAGTTGGGGCAAGTGCACCAAGCAGCCAGAGCTGAGTGAATAATGAATCATTTGCTCAGGAACTGTCAGCTCACTTTCTTCTCCAAATTGTCCTGACCTCCTCCAGTTTATTCCTTACTGGATAGTGTGTGTGATGAACTATCAGCTGTAACTCACTGGAGCAGTCCCTGACACCGCAAACAGCTGCAGTTGGGCCCAGAGGCCACAAGACATATCGTGTCTCTGGCTGAATGGACCTTGTGGGCCCAGCAGATGTGATCTGCTCAGGTGGGAGGAGGATCTCACTTGCTGGACCTCTCATCACACACCTCTGTCGTGGTTTAACCCCAGCAGCAGCCAAGAACCACACAGCCTCTCACTCACTCCCCCACCAACGGGATGGGGGAGCAAATTAGAAGGGTAAAAGCTACAAAAGCTCATGGGTTGAGATAAAGACAGTTTAATAGAGAAAGCAAAATCTGCACACACAAGCATAGCAAAACAAGGAATTAATTCACTGCTTCCCACAGACAGGAGGTGTTCAGCCATCTCCAGGAGAGCAGGGCCCATCACATGTAACGGTTCCTTGGGAAGACAGATGTCATCACTCCAGATGTCCCCCCTTCCTCCTACCTTATATACTGAGCATGATGTCATATGGTATGGAATATCCCTTTGGTCAGTTTGGGTCACCTGTCCCAGCTGTGTCTCCTCCCAATCTCCCATGCATCCACAACTTCCTTGCCAGCATGGCAGTACGGAAAGCAGCAAAGGCGTTGACTCTATGTAAGCTCTGCTCAGCAATAACAAAAACATCTCTGCATTATCAACTCTGTGTTCTGCACAAAACCCAAACATAGCCTCATACTAGCCTCTATGAAGAAAGTTAACTCTACTCCAGCTCAAACCAGCACAACCTCCAATCCCAGGGGCAGGGGGAGCAAAAGTGCCCAATGAGTTACCCCCTCCCAAAGCCATTCATCATCACTCTCCCATACATGGGGATCACTGAGGTCAGAAAAGACCTCCAAGATCGCCAAGTCCAAGCTGTGACCAATCATCACCTTGTGAACCAAAGCACTGAGTGCCACATCCAGTTGTTCCTTGAACACCTTCAGGGGTGGAGACTCCACAGAGAGTCCACAGAGAGTCCCTTCCAGTGCCTGACTACCACGAAGAAATGCTGCTGGGACAGGGAGCCAAGCACTCAGTAACACCCTCAGTCCAGCACTCAACCACAGCTCAGAGCCCATGGGAACAGACCCGTGGCAGCTGAGCTGCTGCCAGCAGTGAGAGTTTCCTCTCCCCACTCCTAGTGTACCTGAGGTGCTCACTGCCCTGATCACTCTATTATCTCTGGGTGCCCTACGAGTGCAATGTTGAATTCCACCATGTATTTATAGCTGGCTAATCACAGCTTAATTACCAAGGCTCAGCAGGCCCTTGTATGAACACCAAGTCTGAGGCAGCTCCACCAGGAAACTTTTTATGAGATAAGCAGAAGCATCACATTACTCAAGATGTGTAAGAAAAACCTATATAGTGTTAATTGGGACAATTACCTTTTTTCCTCATTTGCATGTGTCATGAATATTAAAACCATAATAAAAAGAAAACCCTGTCCCTGGCTAACTGCTGCCCAAAGGAACAGGCTGTGGGGAGGAGGGGACAGTGCTGAGCTTGGGGGAGGATGGAGAGGAAACAATGCCCTTCCTGCAGCAGCCTCAGGGCAGGGACAAGGAAATCCTCATGAGAACACAAAACAGACAAAAAAACCAGCAGCACCTACAACGTCCGTGGGACCTCAGGGCCTCTACTAGAGCAGCCTGGTCTAGTGGGAGGTGTCCCTGCCCATGGAAGAGGGTTGGAGCTAGATGATCCAACCCAAACCATTGTGTGATTCTATTCTGTGCTCCTTCCATGGCCACTGGAGCTCCATGAGCCGCAGCAGCTTGCACAGAAAGGGACAGATGAGGCTAACTCAGGCAGCTGCTGCTCCTGGAGCTGCAGCCCTGCTGGTGGCTCAGTCCTGTGCACCGGTGACAGACTCATCCCCTGACACTCAGCTCCCTCTCCCAGCACAGCCCCAGTAACCCAGTCTGGGTTTGCATCCTGTCGGTCACTGGAGACACTCGCAGCCCTCACCAGTGAGAAGGAGCTGGGGCTCCTTCCCCCACCTGAGGAGCAGGGAGAGCCCACCCTGCAGTGACCCCCTTCCCACAGGGCCAGGCACCAAGCTCCGGCAGTTGCAAGAACTTTGCTGACATTCCGCAGATATTAAGTTCTGTTAAGCCAAACACGAAGCTGCATTGACCCAGAGCTCAATATTGACGGAGGCACCACCACACTGGCTGCAGCAGCACTTCAGGGAAAACTCTTTATCAGCTTTGTGAGCTCTCAGACGCCGCAGTCTGCACATGTGATTGGACTGAGTGATGCCTGCCTGACCTTCAAGGAGCGATGCAGAGCAGGATTCCCTAATTCCCCCTGACTTTCAGACAAGGCATCCTGGAATACTATTCCTTCCTCACCCACAGTGACTTCTGTTGCTGGTGGAAACACAGATGGGTCACCCCAATAACCCCAACCCTGGGGCTTTCCAGGACTGGGGGAAATGCCAATGTTTTCCAAAGTACCTGAGTATACTCTAGAAAGAACTTCAGGGATGGAGCAGCCACAGCTGCTCTGGGCAACCTGTGCCAGAGCCTCAGCACCTCCCAGGGAAGAATCCCTTCCCAATATCTATTCTAACCCTGTCCTCCCCCACCTTAGAGCCATCCCCCCTGTCCTGTCACAGACTCCTGCCAGCACACACCCCGTGGGCAGGTGAGCCCGGGCTGCAAACCAGCCCATCCCACTGCCCCTCCTGGGCCATAACTTACGGCTGCTAAAGAATCATAACAGAGCTATTTACAGCAGCCATTCAATAAGGCAATATTTCAGCATTGATTTTGTGTCCTTCCCACTAGTGCACACAGCTTTTGATAACTCCAACCTTATGGATTTTTCTATAAACAAAAAATTAATCCCTGCAGCAGGGGCAAGTGTTCAGCTGGTTACAGCAGGGGACAGCCCCACGGGGTGGGAGGGACAGTGCTGCTGCTGCACTTGTGGCTCCTCTGTCTGGGCACTCACAGCAACCAGAAAAGAGTCTGAGGAACAGCAATGGTAGTCTGATCTGTGCTGACCTTTCCATTGCCCACCAAACACTCTCTGTTTGCTTTTTTCATTTCTGTTACGTTTTTTCACCGGGGCATACAGTCCCCACAAATACTCAGCCAGAGCACGAGAAAAGGGTCTGGGAAGTGAAGAACTCAGCACACCCCAGGGGGAGGCTGTGGTTGTTGGGGCTCTCCACGTGGTGACAGCTCTGAAGGCACAGCCCTCTGCATCCCTCCACAGTCCCACAGCTCTTTGTGCTTTAGGACAGACAGGAGAAAATGCCCTTCTCTGTGCCTAGCTGGAGTCTGACCGTTTTAATCACCTGAGCTCCTGAGCAGCAGCATTGACTCCAGGGGTGGCAGAAGCAGCTCCCAGTCCATGGGCACTGGTGCAGGAAATTAAGACAAATTCAGCAGCTGCACACAGAGTGTGGGAAGAAAATTATAGAGCTTGGTCTCATCTCATGTGTCCATGGAATATAAAAAAATAATAAACCTGAACACCCCCTCGAGCCAGAAATGTTAGAGAAATGCTCAGCCCACAGAGTGAGGGGAGGATTGCCAGGAGGGGCAGAGCTTTTGTTATCCAGACAGCAGCTCCTTCCCTCTCTTCCCCAAGGCAGCATTCCCTAACCACCTCCTCCTGGGACCTGTGTGTCCCTCTCAGTACAGCAGAGGCTCTGAGGGTGACTCGGCCTGTCCAGCCCTGCAGGACCTCCAGCAGCACAAGGAGCTCCCGTGGGTTGGCAGGAGAGCTGAGACACCAGAGCTGTGTGCAGCTCTCAGCTCTGGTTTATTGGTGTTTCTGTTAGGGTGTTTGCAAACTGGGGTGGGTTTTTGGCTGCCTAGCTTGGATCACAAATCCCTGTTTGCGACAGGAATGACTGCTGCAAGAACAGGGAGATAAAATTAATGAAACAGCAGCAAATTATCGAGCAGCCTTGCCAGGAGATTTTGTAGAGACAGGGGGTCAGGGAAGGTATTGCACTGGTCACAGTCAGTGTCCAGGAGATTTTGTAGAGACAGGGGGTCCAGGGAAGGTATTGCACTGGTCACAGTGAGTGCTCTTCTCTGGGATGACATTTGTATACTGAATTTATTCCAAAACAAAGACTACCTTTTAGCACAAGAAACTAGCTCATGGGATCAGTCAATGAACAAACACACTCTAAACTAACTCAGACTTCCCATCCCTTAACAAGGCCGGGCAGGGGCAGACCAGGCTCCACAGCCCCAGATTCAGAGCCCGTTTGTCTGGTTCTGTGTCATTTAGTCTGATTCCATTAGGAGTTCCAGGAGAGGCAATGGCAGACAGAGGTATCCAGCCAATATCTAATGGAAACACCAGGATTCCTTCCCCAGGCCAAGCAGTGTGACAGGCAGTAATGGATTTCATACCCGACTCATGTGCAGCTTGTATCAGACTGAGGATAATTCAGCGATAACACTTCCCAACACACTGATGGAAGATAAAGGCACCCACCCGAGCCAGGCTGTGCCTCCCCCTGTGCTGCTCCTCCTGCACTTCCCAGGGATTCCAGGCCATTCCATGCCCAGATTCTCCCTGCCCTGACCCCCTCTGTGCCCTGTGCCGTGTCCAGGACTCACAGCTGCACTGGCACAGCACGTTCTGCTGCTCCACACGCAGAGACACCTGTAACCCCCAGCCCAGGAACCTGCAGGACTCAGCTCCATAGCTCCCTGTTCCAGGTGCCTGGAAGGTTTCATCCCAGCTCTCTCCCAGGAAACCACCCCCAATTTCCACTGCCTCTTGATCCCAATGATGCACATTTCCTTCCAGACAGGGACAGGACTCTGGGAAGCTGCTCAGAGCACTTGGATCAGCAGCTCGTGCCTTTGTGCGGGGATTAGCAGGATTGCACTGAGCTGAGGGTTAATTTGACAACGAATTTGCATCTCTAAAGATGCATAATGCAAAGTGCAGGATGCACACCCTGCAGCCTCACCGAGACGTGTGCGAGAGCACAGCCAAACGCAGGGATTGCACTCCATCAGGGCCTTGTGCCAACAGCACAGAGCTCCAGAACTACAGATCTCCACCTCCCCCGGGCTCGGGAGGCAAAGGGACAGGGACAGGCAGCCCCAGCCGGGACAGCTCTGCTCGGTCCTGTCGTGGAGCTCAGTCCTTGGTGCTGTGACCACACACAGCCACAGCCCCGAGGCTGCCCCTGCCCAGCAGTGCCACCGTTCCCCTGCTCGTACCCATATGCAAACCCAGCAAAGTGTATAAATAAACAGCCGATGTCACGCGATTTATCTCCATTTGTCAGCAGTGACAGGAGAACTCGCTCGTGACTCCCCTGCTCCGTCCTCTCCTCGCTCATGAAGATTGATGCTCCCGCAGATATTGCCCATCATGGGTTTTACAGCCTGCAGGAGTTCCCTGTTCGCTGGGGCTGTGCCCAGGGCAGCCAGGTGGGCACCACTGCAGGCTCTCAGCCCTGGCTCACACCTGCACCTCCCAGGTGTGCTCTGCTCTCCCTCAGCGGCTAACAGAGCTTTGCTACAGCGACCTGTCCTGCCCAGCAGCACCTTCCCCACCACAGCCAGCCCTGCCCCAGCCTGGCACCGCCAGGACACAGTGCAGGGGCAGGGATGGGCAGGTACCATCCCGTGCCCCCTGCCGGGGCACACACAGCTCTGCTGCTCCCAACGCTGCCCTGGCCCACTCCACATGAGGCTTCACTGGGTCACGGCCGAAAGAGCCGAAGTTCCCAACGTGTTCCTCGAGCTGTCCCAGCTCCACCAGCTCTAGGGTCTCACCCTGCCGCTGCTGGGCTCAGTGGACTTGGAAATTATTCACAGAACTCCTTATTTCAAACACAGCTGGTGGTAAGGAAGTGCATTTCAATACTTCTTATGACCTGGCCATATCCCCAGGGCTTCCCGTGCCTGGAGTTATGATTGCCAGGCATATAATGGAATGAGCAGCTCCATCTAATCACACCTGTGGAACCACAGCATTAGGAGGTGTCTGGTGGCACAGCGAGCACAGCACCTTCCCCAGGCTCTAAATTACACCCCACACCCTCCCAGGGCTCTGTGCCCATGGGGAACGAGGATTTCCAGCCTTGCTGCCTGGCAGGGAACACACGAGGCTCCCCAGAGAACAGAATGATCTCAAGGCTGGCACAAAGGATAATGACAAGATTACAACTCACACAGTGAAAATAATAATGAATTAAGGTGAAGGTGTTTCTCAATCTTATTTCCAGCCTGAATGAACTGAACTGGTGGCAATTCCTTTCCTTGCTGCTGGGTTGGTAGATCGGATTGGAGGGATGGGGAGAGCTGCCTGCAGCTCTGAAATGGGCGAGACAGCAATATTTGTACTGCTAGTTTGGCTACAGGATCCTTGGAATCATAAACAAACCAAGAGTTCAGGTGTCAGTGGTGTAAACACTACCAGGAAACTCACCTAAATATTGATTTTTTCATTCAATTAAAAAATCCTTCCTGTAGCCCCTTCAGGTGCACAACGAGGTCACCCTGAAGAGAATCCTTTCACAGTGTGTTAAAGCTCTCATGAACACTCTGCTGAGTGGGGACAGGAGGAGCTCTCAGCTCTCCCCTCAGTGCCAGACAACTCTCCCAAGCTACTCAGTGGTCTCCCCCTGCCCTGGCCCAGGCACTGGATCCAGTCCCAGTCCAGTCCCAGTCCCAGTCCCAGTCTGTGGGACGGGACACACCGCCGGGTCCGCACTGAGTCGCTGCAGATTGCGTAAGAGCCCTGGGATAACATCATTCCTTACTGCCAACAGCCACCCACGGGTGGAAAAGACCTGGAGCCGAGGGAGGTGGGAGGCAGCCAGAGCTCCCTCTGAAAGAAAATAAGCATTTGCCTTATAAATATAAAATGATCAAATAAAGCAATTAGTGCAGAATTGCACATATAGAGAGTGATTCACCTCTAATTGGGTTGTTCTCAAAGCAAATTAACTTTGGAACGAGGAATGTTAAGAAGATTTCAAAAAAATATGGAAGGCTAATTACTGCAGAGGAAGGAACTGAAGTTCAGCCCAAGAGCAGCAGGAAGGTGCAGGGGAACAGCGACACAAGGCCCAGACTTTGCTGCAGCTCCTCTCAGCCCAAACCCTGTGCCCACCGGCACTCCCAGCAGCAGGTATGGGTTCGATCACACCTGCAGCAGTTTCTGCTCCCTGAGTGCTCTGATCACAGTTCATCCAGCTACTCTCGGCTGAAATTCCACTGCCTACGGCCCCGTATTGATGGGCTGGGGAGGTAATTAAAAAGGAGGCTTTTCAGAGAAATCCTGTCCAAACATGGGGAGAAAAATCTGTATGAATACACTTTCAACTCGGAGAAGGACAGAGGAGAACATCCTCACAGGTACAATGACGTTCTAAAAAAATCTATTAAGCCTCCCAGTGCCACCTGATGTATTCTGAATGTATTAATAGGGAATCAGTTTTATAAATATTAATAAGAGCTCGGATCCAGAAGGAGCCTGGAACTTCCACTCTTAATTAATCCAAAATTCAAACACCTCTAAAAATATATATGCATTTCATTGTTTTAGGCCAATACTAAGAACCTACAGCTGCCAAACCCCCACCAGGAGTGACTGCACAGAGCTCCCCAGTTCATTCACACTCCCTGTCCCAACCTTTGCTGTGGTCAGAAGGAGCTTCCAAGGGGAGACCCAGGCAGGTTGGGCTCCCAGGGAATGACTCTCAGGTCAGAAGAGGACAATTACTCTGCTCTTGTTTAAAACATTGTCCCGATTCCTGTTCCATTCCTTCCGCTGAAGGATTTCTTCAGTCCCTCAACCACTTACAAAGCTTGGGGAGGGTTCAAATCTCTTCTCAAATATCTTCCAGACACAAAACACTTTCCTGCCAATAGGATTCTGGTCACTGTCTAGAATTTGTGCTCATTTCTCAAGGATGCTTTTAAAAACCTCACGAGAACGAGTCGCTCTGGGTAATGCAGAAGCCCAAGCACAATGGCAAAAATTCCACCTTTAGTCACCAGCTGCAATTTAGAATTCTCCAGCCCAGAAGAGCTATTCCCATTAAATCAGGGCATGGCTTCACAGGGATGTTTTATATCCTCATTAAGAGAGGATGATGGGACCAGAAAATCCCCCGATGCCTCGTTCTGTGGCCCAGAGCTGAGTGTCCTGCCCTGGTGCTCCCAGGTTAGAACTGTGTGCCCAGCAAAGGGCACTGCAGTGTCCTCAGACTCCTTGGGCAGTCCCTTCCCCCTCTCCACCTGGCTGTATCCTCAGCCCAAGGGGCTGGCTCAGACCCTCTGCTCACCAGCAGAAAGAGCAACTAAAAATACTACTATAACGATGCTCTGTGAAAAACCTACAGGTAGGAAATTGTGTCTTTTTCCACTGACACAGAAAAGAGGAGCAGACAAAAGAAAACACTGGGGCTAAATGTTGTCCATTAGTGGTTTATCCCCATTATTAAGCCCTTCCTTCCCTGCCCAAGCCCTTGGCTGCACACAGCTCAGGATCAGACAGATCTGCAAGGAATTTCCCTCTCGTTAGCATAAATCCAGTGTGGACACCTGAGAGGGAATAATAACTTCTCTGTGTCATCATTAACAGGATTACAAAGACACTATTATTGCACAGTGTTTTACTGCTAAATGATTTCAAGATCTGCCTTATAGATCTTTCTCCATTAATCAATAAGACAAAATGCTAATTACAGCCACGGGAAGGCTGGAGCTGGGGCTGGAAGGAATGTGGAGCTGCTCCTGGAGAAACAGCAACAGGCTGAAATGTGGCAGTGAAATATCTGCACAGGGAGCAAACGTGCTGGGAGAGCCTCGGCCTGAACCCTGTCACCTACTCACACTCTGACAGTGTCTGAGCTCCAGGAAGGCCACACGAGAGCAGCTGCTTCCCCTGGCAATATCCACAAGTTGCCATCTCAAGCCTTTCATATCCACATGGATATTTTTGTATGACATCTGTGAACAGATGGGACACAAAGAACTCGAATCTAGCACCTTCCCACAGCACAAGTGATGCACAACTGTATCCCTGCACCACCCCAGGCAGCACCCTCGTCCCACAGCTCCTGGGCCCCAGGACCCTGAGCTGCAGCACCACAGAGTTCACATCTAATCAGGACTTTGAAAAGTTATTCAGGCTTTACATAAGTAAAGCCAATAAAACCTGCAAACAATGGAGAGAAATGCAGCTACAATATTTTTCTCTCATTTGGCCAGCTGCTAAGTTCCTATACACATTTTCTTTCAGGCAAATGCAGGATTTGGTGTTTAAAAATTAAATTCCCCCTCTCTGCGTGAGCCTGTGCCTCGTTAACGGGTGACCTACTTCGCTGGCAGCTCCGCATTGTTTCGCGCTCGCTGCTCCCCATTGATCACATTTTTGCTGCAAGCACAATCTTCAAGACCTTCCTCCTGGGTTCACATTTAACTCATCTCCTGCATTTTCCACGGGTTATTCTAAGAGGCACTTTCACACTCGCCCCACACAGACACTGATGCCTTCAGATGCCGATTGAAACCTTCTCCCCTGTGCTGCCTCTGTCCTATTATGCCCAACCCAGTCCCTCGTTAGAAGTGCATTCAAAGCCATTTATGAGGCAGGAATACATAAAGATCAGTCCGTGGAACCAGATGCTTGGTGTACACAGACACTTAACCATTGTACTTCCTATCAAAACCTGTCAAATAATTAAACATGCACATCAGAGGGTGGAACGAGCTTCCTGGCAGCACTTTCATTCATTATCTCCCTGGGTCCTGGCACTTCCCGAGCACTTGCAGGTGGATTTGTCTTCATACCAGTCTGCCCACATCAAACAGGGGCTACGAGCAGAGCTGGAGGAACTGGGGAAAATCCTCCTAACAAGCTTTCCTGGCAGCCAGGCAGCACATCAGTGCCAGGGAATCGTCCATATGGGAATGTTCCTCGTGGGTACAGAGCCTGGACTCGGGGGTTGGGGAGGTGTCATCGGAAAATACTGATCTAAAAAAAGAACCCAACAAACTAAAGTTCCTTTGATACCTGTCTGGCTTCTTTCCAAGAAGCCCAAAAGTTCACCAGTAAGGTTATCCTGAAAGCACACAAAGCCAGACACCACCAAGTCTGCCTTCTTCCAGGGATTGCCCCATCCCTGGAAGTGTCCAGGGCAGGTTGGATGGGACTCTGAGCAACCAGGGCAAAGGTGTCCCTGCCCACGTCATGGGGGTTGGCACTAGGTACCTTTAAGGTTCCTTCCAACCCAAACCATTCTGTGACCCTATGATCCCACTGCAGACAACATCCAGCTTTTCTCTCCCTGGGAAGGGTCAGGGCAGAGGGACCTGTGCCCCTGTGGGATGTGGAGCTCCCACTCAACACAGCCCACAATTAACCTGGAGATACAACCTGTTGGTGCCTGCAATTTAATCCAGTGATCCTGCAGTGAGGAGGAATGTGTTGGATCCTGTTGTACTCAATCAGTACCCCCTAATGAGACCTGCTGACAAATGAGACTTGCAGCACTTCCCTTGGATTCCTCTGAAAGTCATCCCTGGTGCAGGTCAGTGCTGAACTGACATGGGGCTGTTGCACTTGCTAAATGCCACTTTCTTCAATTCTTCTAATGACCTTTTTATGTCCTTCTACCTTGGTATTTCAACAAGCTGCCCAGAGTCTCTTGGGAGAAAAGAGAGCCAAATGCTTATTCCGTGGCACTTCAGAGAAGTGGTCTCCAAAACCCCTCACCTCCAGCACCTCTGCAGACATAACTAAATGTCACCCAGGAATTTCTCATCTCTTGAGGCAAATTAAGCAGAGGTTGGTCTCAGTTGCAGGTTTGGCAGCTGCCACTCAAACTGCCAAGGGATCATTTTTCCCCACCTTTGTCTGATGATTCACCTCTTCTGTGTTCCCTGCAGGCTGATGCCACCCACGGCCGTGGCACCAAGAGGCTGAGAGAGAAAAGGTCCCAAAGCCTGAACTGAGGTGGCAGTGGCACTGGGACCAGGCCCTGCACCAGCAGGAGTGAGGGACTAACTTAAGCAAGGAAAAACTGCAAAGCACAGCTCATACCACACTGCTCCTGTCCTTCCCCTGTGTCCTGACAGACCTGATGAGACAGTTAGCAGAGGGTTTTAACCAGCTGGTTGACAGCACCTCTGAGAAGTTAATACCCACTGCAGAGGAGATGTTAAGAGCTGTGGCAGAGGCTGAAGCTGCAGGAGCATTTCCTCTGTGCTTGTCCTTGAAGGAGTTCCTGTTAGGGACACTCTGTGCCTATTAGTATACAAACCAAATTCATACATTTGCAAATGATGCAAAGGTTTCTTTTGGTGATTACTCCATCCTAGGAGTGTCCTTGGCAATCTCCCCTTGCAGAATATATAGCTCAGGCTGCAAGTGCCAGGGTGACAAAGCTAGAGCTCGCTCTAATGTGGCAGATCAATCACTTGACTGAAAGATACACAGACACAGAAAAGGTGGTTTATATCTGTCATATTCAAGGGTAAACTTGCAGCACTTGAGAAGGCTGCTCAGATAACTCTGCACAGCAGACAGCTGCACTGGCCTCGGTGTCTAATCAAAAGAAAAATATGTTGTCTGTTTAACAATACCAACAATTTTGAGACTCCTCAGAGCAGTTAACCCATGGGCAGCAATCAGAGGCATCTGAAGTTTGGCTAAGAACTGACTCGGATGATTGAAACCCCACCATGTAAATTTTAGTCATTGAAAAGTCAAGCTGAGCCATCAAACAAAAAATAGTGCCTCTATCCTGACATATCAGGGAACAGACATTGTACTTTTCAGGTGATAAACTGCTGGAGAGCAGAAGCTTAGAGCAGGAGGAACTTTGGGGCTCTATCCTGCACCCTGCTTACACCAACAGGAAAGTTCAGCAAACTTTGTTCCAGGGTGTTTGGAGCTGAAGGTCATGCTACATATCACCAGGATGAAAAATTCTTACTTCTACTAGAAAGCCCCAGAATAAAACCTCCCGAGTGATGCTGCAGTTGCCTACCCTGGGACACAGACACAACACAGTGTGAAACTGGTGATGAGATCTCCTGAGCATCCACCTCTGCCAGCAAGGACAGAAACCAGTGGAAATGGCTCCATCAGCACCTTCCTTTCAAACAAAAGATGCTTTAAATGGTGCATTAAAGCAAATTCTCTGTGCAGGGATATTTCCTTTTTTTCCAGATTCAGCGCTCTGAGGTACCAGCAGCAGAGCCCTGTGGGACAGTCAGGCTGCACTGGTGGCAGTGGCTCCTCACACCTGGACCTCAGGGCACACTCAGCTCTGCTATTTTCTCTGCCAGGGGACAAGGTAACTCTCCAGGAAAAGCCCAAAGCCTTTGGGGGCTCCACACAGATCGGGAGGATGTGAAGTGCCAGGTTAGAGCTTCCATTTCTGACCAGTGAGAATCTCCAAACTGGGAAGGCACAGCAGGCAATGATTGCTGTAGTTAATGGGGAGGAAGGACTGAAGGATCAAGATCTTGCAGGACCAAGAGCTTCCCATGCAGAAATGAATTAAAACACCCTCCTGAACCGATCAGACTTCAGATGTCCATGTGCTGTAACCCAGAGAACAACTTCGGCAGCAAACAGCCAAATAAAACCTTAAACCACTTCCAGTCTGTATTTTTCTTTGCTATAGTGACCTCCAGAGGTACCAGGTAACAACTGAACCTCCAGAGTGGGAAACAACAGGGTTCGTTCCCCAGGATCGTCACTGCAGCTCTAGGAGGTAATGGGCTTTGTATGGGAAGTGTGAGAAGGAAATTCCACTGGGGAGGGAGGAGAAAGAACCTTCTGCCTGAGAATCGTTTCCATCCACACGTAGGGTTCCTGCACTGGGGAGACACAAACCATCCATCCTGCCCACGGACCGGAGCCTTCTGAGCCATCTCCTCTGCTCCCCAGACAGATCTGGGCTGTCAGGACACTTCAACCCGAATCCTCAGCAGCTCACAGGCTGCCAGCAGCTCAGAACACACCACATCTGTGCCCAACAGACTTGGACACAACACCGACAAACCGGACTCTACCCCTGCCCGGCCGAGGGATCCACACTGCCCTGACAGCTGTGCACAGGAGCTGCAGTGCTTCAGGACAAACTCTCCAGACACGCCAGGGATGGAGTTACCCACGAGGATTTCCCCAAAAGGCCACGGGAAGGAGCTGCTGTGACCCCATGGGAGGCTCCCAACTGGTGCCTCCGCTGCTGTCCCAGCCCTGAACTTCACTACCAACCTCAGGAGTGACGCCCAGACAGGATAACAAGCATGAGGAATTCTCACTGCAGCTCCTCCAACAGCCACCACAATCCCACCCCAACTGACAAACAGCCTTAGCAGCCACTGGCAGGACGGATTCGGGTGCATTTACTAACCCACTTCTATTTCCCATCCAGGATGGTGTTTGTAAAGGACATTACACAACAACTCATTAAACTCTCCATAACATCATTACTCCATTCCAGCCTGAATCACAGACACAGCCTGTTTTTATGCAAACAAATACTTTCTGAGCAACTTTGAGCTCCCATGTACACTAATTAAATCTGTCACACGCACAGTGGAACCTTAAATTATATTTTCTCAATCTTCAGCAGTAAATGGTGCTTTGCACCGAGTACATGATGAATGAAATCACATTCCTTGGCCTGTTTGGGGGAAAGGACGTGGGAATTCCTCCAAAGCATCTTGAATTCAGTTCTTTGTTGACTCAAAGTCAGCATGTTGGACTGCTCAGCACTTGCAGGGGATGTTCTGCTTCCTGTGGGTATTTCAGAGCACGTTGGGAAGGCTGGAAAGGGCAGAAATGGTGCAGGACATGCACTGCCTTCCCCTGCTCAAGGCAGGCAGAGGACTCCCGCAGGTATCCCACTGGATCTGTTTCCAGGGGGGAAATCCACATACCTCAGCTGACTGAAAATCCACATCACGGATAGAAAATCACAGAACCATTTAGGATGGAAAAGACCTCCTAGATCATCAAACCCAACCTTTGCCGGACTCCCTTTGCCATGGACAGTAACAGGAGATGCAGAATGCAGGCAGGGAAGAGTGATGTAGTCCCTAAGCTCATCCCACCAGTGGCACCTCCTGGGCTGTGGTGTCTTGGCCTACAGCACCAGGGACACCCATGGGTTCTCTTCTGGGGACTGATCCTCACACCTTGCCAGCCCAGCCGAGTGTGGGGACTGGAGGGACTTGGGGATTTCCTTGGCTGCAGAGTCCACTGGCTCTGAGTGCTCCCAGGACACCCTCCAGGCTCCTACACTGGCTCCAAATGCTGCAGCTGCAGGAATGACCATTCCCCAGGATGGAGCAGCCTCTCCTGTGTGTGCAGAACCTCTCGCTCACTCTAAACACTTTATTAGTGTTTGGGGAATAGCAAAGCGTTGGAGTTAAAGTGGTGGCTGCCTGGGAAAACGCTGCACATTTCTTAGCTTTAAACAGTCACTGGGAATGGTCTTTAGCCCTATTACAGCAGTGTGCATTGTGTTTACCAGGGACACGGTGCATTCCTGATTACCCGTGTTTCTGGGAGGCCAACATGCATTATTCATGGAGACACTGAGCTGGGAGAGAAATATCCCTTCGGTTGGTATCACTGAGCTGCAAAAGACCTTTCAGTCCTGGAGCTTGTGCTGCTCTTTAAACCCCTGGCACACTTTGCTGTGTGTGCTCTGCGAAGCACCTAGCACGTTTTGCTCAAAATAAATAATGAATAGCAGTGCCACGTTGGACAGGACCTCCCTTCTCTTCCCCTGCCCCACCGTGTGCTCTCTCCTCCTGGCAGGGAACAGCTAAGGCCACGCTCAGACCTTCTCCCTTCTCCTCCTCCTCAGCCTGGACACAGGGAGCACGAGAGACGTGAAACAGCAACACTGAGTTTGCTCCCCAAGACCCTGAAGAGGGTGCAACAGGCAGAACCAGGTCTGAACTTCCTCAGAATCCCATTCCTGCACTCCCTAGAACCACAGCACTGCAGAACCTGGGGCAGGTCTGACCTGCTCAGCTCTCCCTACAGCAGTGAGGTCCCACAGCTCCTGATTCTTCTCCAGGAGTGGGGAAATAATCTATTGCCATGCTGAGAAGCTGATCAACCTCTGCCAGGACTGGTTTCCTTTAATGCATTATCATAGAATCACAGAATGGTTTGGCTTGGAAGGACCTTAAAGCTCATCCCATCCCACCCTGCTATGGGCAGGGACACCTTCCACCAGCCCACGCTGCTCCAAGCCCCATCCAGCCTGGCCTGGAACACTCCCAGGGATGGAGCAGCCACAGCTGCTCTGTGCCAGCACCTCAGCACCCTCAGAGGGGAGGATTCCTGCCCTGCTGTGCCAAGACACACACCTGGGCTCCCCAGCCCTGTTCCTGCTGGGGACAGAGCCAGGAGCTGCTGGCCAGGGATTCCAGCAAAGGGAAGATGCTCACACAGCTTTCCCCCAGGCCCCAGAGCTTTGCCACATCCCCTATCCAAATAATCCTCTCCACTCGCACCATATTTTTAGCCACGCCATGAATATTTAACGAGACAGCCCACAGCAAGTCAGATAGCACAGCAATTAATTTTTAAATGCTGACATTTATTACCGCGTGTAAGCGCTACCTAACTTGCTCTGGGCTATCTGGATAAATGTCAGTTAAATATCTAATAATTCCTTACAATTTAATACGAACATAAAAAGAGAAAAAAGCCCTGTAATTATCCATTATTTGTAAAATTCGATCGAGATTTTAATTCTGGCATTTAGGTTTCTCTCTCACCCATCTCTGCTTCAGCCTCTGAGGCAAAGGCACTTTTGGTAATTAATTTATACATTGATTAATTTAGCTTCATCTAATGTTTAAATCCATGCTGGGAAGGCCCAAGAGACAGCAGGGGAAAAAAAAGACTGACTGATGTTGCAACAGGCTGGGAGGACACCCAGAGCCCAGGGATGGACAGGGATTCCCAGCACAGGGATGGAGAGGATCCAGCCCTGGTGTGCAGGAAGGAGCTGTGGGAACCAGCAAGGTCTGAGAGCTCCAGAGCCCACACAGACTGACCCTCTCCCACCCCCTAAGCACAGCAAAGCAAGGGACTGCCAATTCTTTAACAACCAAAGGGATTCTGAACCAAAGACTTGGCTTTGACAGAGGAGTTTACAGTTACATTGCACAGAAGGAAGAAAAGCTGCACATGTGCAACCCTGAGACCTCCTCACCTGGCTCACTGGGGGTTCACTCCTGCCACACCTGCACCAAGAGGCTCCTTACTCAGGCAAACAAAGCAGCAAAGTCAACACCAAAACACGACTACTTCCCCCCCCCCCACCCCAAAAAAAAAAAAGGAATTCAGATGCATCTTCCCCAGCCCTAAGGATTCCTGACCCCAGGAGCAGCAGATCCATCCACCTGTCCCATCCCAGTGCTCCCAGAGCAAAGAGCCACTGAGGCTTCACGGGGAATACACTGCTCTGGAAACAGCTCTGCTTGTACTTCATACATTTTCCTGTCATTTTTATTCCCTGGGTATTTTATTACTGAGAGATATTTGCATGAAAATAGGATCTTTGTTTCATAAGAATTCATCTGCCGCGGTAACGCGGTCCTGGAGGAGCTGACGGTGAATGAACACTCTGCATTCCTCATGTTCTCACATACACACAAAAAATTGCCAATTATTTAAATTATTGTATCTTCTGGAGGCTTAATTTTCCTCCATGAATCTCCTGTTCAATCAATGCCACCGCAATCGTGAGCCCTGAATGGGAGGAATGTGCCAAGTTGTGGCTGCAGGAACACTGACAGGAGATTTTCCAAAGGGCTCTGGGGCTGGGAAATCACTGCATTTCCATCAGTCGTGATGGGACAGGGGTGACAGCATCGGGAGACTGAGATGAGACATGAGGGAGTGAAATTTGGAGGTTGGGTCTGCAAAAAACCACAGGGAATCTCCTTCCCCCTCCCCAGAGAGGTCTGTGCCCAGGGGGCAATGGGTGTAAATGAGCACATTCCCATTCCTCATAAGAACAGATTCCTTTGGGGAGGATGCCTGGAACACCACACTCCTCAGGTGCTACAGTTCTCAGAGCTTTAATCAAAATTTGCTTCCCAAAGCCTTCGCAGAAATATTGTGTTTTCCAAAGGCTGCAGGAAGAACAGTTGTAATTGGAAAAAAGCAATATCAGCTTTGGAAACGAACCTGGTAAAACTCCTAATTAAAATTTGTTTGAAAAACCAACCAGAACTTTACAGAGAGGAGACCAAACCCCACAGGAAATGGGAATGTTCAGATGCACTGAAAAAGGACTTAGAAGGGTTTTCTGTGTCACCCTGGTTTGCCATCGAGGGCTCGGGAGGGAAGCTGTGACTAGCACTGTGAGGTCCTGAGCCACAGGACCATCCCCATCAGCTCTTCTCCCAGGAATCAGAGTAAATCAGATGAAAACCTCAGCCTGTGATGCTCCTGAGCAAGCATTCTGTTCCCTCCTCGTCATGTAATTGGAACAAATGCACCCATTTAGCTCTACATATCTCCCGAATTTCCAGTGTCTCCTGCAATTCACACCAAGCTTTTATCACTTGATATACAACCGAGTTCTTTCCTTGCCTAAATCTGCTTTGCTAGCTCCCAGGCACTGCAGCTCCTGAGCCATCCAGCCCCATCCACTCAGCTGTGCTGGCTAATGGAGCTGAAAAAGCTGCGGGAATGCTCCCTGCCAGCCAGGAGCACAATTCCTGCTCAGACAGCTCAGCCAGTGCAGGGGGTGGTGGCCCAGCCCAGCTCAGCTCCCTTGGGGAGCCCACAAATTCTTGGCTTTCACACCCAGATTTCCCCTTCTCCTTGTGTCAGCTGCTGAGAGGTTTCAGTTCTCCTGGTTAGGAGGAAAACCAAGTACACAGAAACTGGAACAAGCAGAATTAAGCCAAAAACACCAGCGAAAACCTGGTTACAGTTCTGGTGTAAAGGAGGTGCTTGGGGCCAGCAATAATGGAGACACTCAATTTCCAGTGCAGGGCATAAACTATTAATAGTGAGACATCAGCTCCTGTTCTTCAAGCCTTTTGGCTGTCCTGACTATGGTTGTGTCCTGTTTCCCTTCTAAGTGCAGAACTATGTATATCCAGGAAGAATTTCCCCATGGAAAGGGCTGTCAGGCATTGGAAGGGGCTGAACAGGGAGGCAGTGGAGTCCCCATCCCTGGAGGGCTTCAAGGAACCACTGGATGTGGCACTTAGTGCTCTGGTCTAGATCAGTTACAGGCTGGACTCAATTTTTAAGGTCTTTTCCAACCTAAATAATTCTGTGGTGTTGCAGAAAAAAAATCACACGAAGCCAAGCAGAGCCCTGGCAGGTAAGGAGCACTTGGTCGGGTACCAATAGGGCAGAGCAAGAGGAAGTACAACCCCAATGGTCCTGGGAGGGCTGGAGAAGATTCTGCCACGATGACATTGCAGGAGGGGAATTGGCATCCCATCGAGACACTGGTCAGGAGGTGAAGTGCAGCAGGGCAGGACAGGGCTCATCTGAATTCTGCAGCATATCCCCAGCCCAGCCCACACTCATCAGCTCAGCTCATCCTCCCTGATCTCCCCCCGGCCCTCTGCCCTGCTCACGGGCTGTGATGAACCACCAGCTGGCTTAACCTTTTCCAAAGGGCATTCCCTCATCATGCACCATTTCCACCACTTCCCAGAGCACATCCCAGAGGACTGGGAGATGAGGCTGCATGAGGAGTAACCTTTGAAAGCCTCCAAGTCTCTGGGCCCACAAATTACTGATTTAATGGCTGGCCTTACCTTTGGAAAAGGCAAACAGAGGAAGCAAGGAACCTGAGCAGACAGCTTAAAGGGAATGAGAGCCATTCCCTGCACCCCTCCTGTCACTGGGCTCTTTAATTTAAGCAAAGGATTCACGAACTCTGCTGAAGAGCAGCAGCTGCTCTGGGAATCATAAGATGGATCTGATGCAGGAAAACACGTTTCCTGCCTTAATCTGGGTGAATCACCTGTCTGTGTCTGAGCTTTCCTCAGTGACTTGATGACAATGACACCACAGCTCTGCAGCTGCTCTGCTGCTCCTGGGAGAGTGTCCTCCTTACCCCGGAGGGGACCAGGAGCTGCTAGTACCCAGAGAAGGTGTTAAGAATGAAACTCCAGCCAGAGAAACTGTGTGCACTGCTCAGCCACTGTCTCTGAGAAACACAGGACACATGGAACGGGATGAGGCAACAGACTGGAGTGGCTGTACCTTCCACAGCAGAGCAAGACCAGGAGAAATCTCCTGCTGCCTTGACCACCCAAGGAGGAAAATCCCTTGCAAGACATCAGGGACTCCCAGCAGACAACCCCCCAGGCCAGCAATGCTTCAGCAGAGCCTGAGCTACGGGTACAAGAGGAAACAGCCTCAGGTTGTGCCAGGGGAGGTTTAGACACTAGGAAAGCAATTTCACAGAAAGGGGTTGACAGTTGGACTTGATGGTTGAAAAGGTCTTTTCCAACCTCAATGATTCTATGGTTCTACCTCCAGATGTTCACCAACAGAACCACTGCTGCCAACCTGGATTTGGGAACATGTCCAGAGCCTGTGAGGTTTCAAACTGAACTTTTTCAGCCCAAATCCACTGCCAGTCCTGCCCTGCACCTGATTAATTGTGCTGATCACTTCACCTGGTGCTAATCAGAGCAGTGAAATGTTCTTCATTGTTAAACCGAATGATTAATGACCAGGATTGCCAGGGAACTCTGCCACCAGCAGCACAAACTCACGAAGAGCCTTTGGAAGCATTTGCCAGCGGCAAAGCCTGAAGAGCAAAATACTGCCACGTTATTTATCTTCCCCCATCACATGGCAAGAGCAGTGACCACCGGAGAGGGAGCTCAGGCCTTTGTTGCTTTGAATTAGTGTGAAAGCAGCAGTCTAGCCCAGGATTTATGTTCAGTCACTGGGAACATGCCAAAGCTGTCCCCAGGTCTCTGTCCTGCGGTGCCTCCTCAGGCAGCGCTGGGATGAGCTCTCACAGCACAGTCAGGCTCCAGCACTCCCACCCTGCACAGCCAAGGGTGCACAAGGTCTGAAACACAACTGGGGGTCACAGCCCAACCCAGACAGCAGCTACAACACAGGCCCCAGTGGGAAAACTGCTGTAAAACCTGAGGTCTGAGCCCCTCTTCGTGCCCCACGTTGGGACCAAGCAACAGAACTGCTGAGGAAATGGTTGTTCCAAATACAGCAGTATTCCCTTAAATTAGAACTGGGTTATTTGATTTGAAGTGGCAGATTTGTCTTTGCTCATCCTTGGTTATTTTGTACAGATACATAACACACAGGGTGAAATTCCTGCTCATGAGCAGACACCAGAAGGGAGGGATGAGGTGTCTGCTGGCAGCTGTTGGAGCATCTGGTCCTTCTCATCCGACTGGGGCTCTCCTCACTCTGTGAGATGGTGGAGCCAAGGACACACAGCTTTGGCTGTTGCCTCTGAACCACCAAAGCAATTCTCCTTTTAACACCTGGAACAGGAGCGTAAGATCTTCCAGCCAAAGCATCCCAACACCCGGAGGTGACTTTGTCCTTCACAGCCACTCAGAGCTGAGGACAGACTGACAGATCACAGAATGGTTTGAATTAGAAAGAGCCTTAAAAACCACCTAGTTCCATCTCCTGCCATGAGCAGGGACATCTCCCACCAGCCCAGGTGGCTCCAAGTCCTGTCCAACCTGGCCTGGAACACTACCAGGGATGGAGCAGCCACAGCTGCTCTGGGCAACCTGTGCCAGTGCCTCAGCACCTTCCAGGGAAGGATTTTTCCTAATATCTAACCTCTGTCAGTTTGGAATTCCTGCATTTCCACGGAGCCAAGAGCCTGTCACCAGCAGTACCCACTGCACAGTTCCTGGGGCCAGCAGTGAAGCTGAGCCCCAACAGTGACACTCTCACAAGTACCAAGGAATCACCAGGTGGTATTTCCACAAGGCCACCAAAAACTCCAGTGTGAGAAAGGACTAATCCTGCCTACAAGTGCAGGCTCCCAGTTCCCTAAGAGCAGCATTTTCCCTGGGGCGACAGTGTCCAGCTAACATGTTGTTTGTAAAATGGAGTGTGTTGGGAGCAGAACAGGCTCTGCCTCACACAGCTGCCACTGACTGCTGAGATGATGCACTGCTGCTTGCACACTCGAAGGAACACTGCTCATCCATCACCTGCCTGTCCCCACAGTGCTGTGTCTGCCTGAAAACACCCAGCAAGGCTCTGAGAGCCTTCCTGGGGGAATGACAGGTCCCACCGGCTGGAGGGAACCAGCCAAGGTTGTTTTGCTGCCTGTGTCAGGAAAATTACGGAAAGCACTGCAGTTGGAGCAGCTGGAGCCCAGCAGAGCTGCCAAACATCCAGCTAGGTGGTAGTAACAGGTTTATTAAAGCCCAGGCAGAAGAGCTGAAGTCCAGAGACTGAGTGAAACCTTCAGAAACTTCCTGGGACACTGCCAGAAAGGTGTTCTCAGGACTGGGCTGGAAACAGGAGAGGACATCTGCTGTCAGATCAGCCCTTTGAGAAGCTCTGTGCACCCCAAGAGCTGCTGGGGAGAGCTGCTGTGGCCATCCAGCCCACGGGCCTGAATCCAGCTCTGCACCTCGGCAGAGCTCCTGTCCAACCTTAATGGTTCATGAGGACTTCAGGCACCCACAGTAGGGCTATGCCCTGAACAAGTGCCATGGTGAGGAGGACAGTGGTGTCATCACCAAGTAACAATCAGTTCAGGTTTGTCCAACTCCTGAACCCAACGACAAACCTCCTATCAAACTACACTGGGCTCAGAAAAGTTAGGATGTTTTCTACATGTCCTCGACAGAGATGCTCTGACTGTGGATCACTGAGCGGCTGTTTGGGCAGACCAGGACACCCTCGTTCACCCCGAGACACTCTGAGCCGTGTGACACGGAGCACAGCTCCGAGCGCCATGGTCAGTCCCACCCACCGACACGGCATCATCTGATACACACGGGACGACTTCTCAATGACGCCTGCATCTTTCTTTTGCTTGTGACAGTGAAAGAAGGTCCTGCTGTCAAACAGAGTCTCGAGCCATTTAAAAGCACAGAAGAAGTGAGGATTAAAAGATGAGAGTTGTCAGCCTGGTGTGCTCAGCTCGTCCTGCCTCTCCCTGCGGAGCTCCCGCGCGGCGCCTGAAACGCTTCCAGCGATTGTGTTGGTAAGCACAGAAGACACAGCAAAAAAAATTGATTACACAGTGATAATAGGAATATGCTAGATGTTTAGGTGTCAAATGAAACATAATTCTGAAGAATACTTTTGCCTTTAGAATAATACATCATCTTCCCAAACTGCCACTAGCTCCCCCATTATTAATACTCCTCAGAACGACTACAATTGAAATGATAATGTGTTCCTAAATTAATATTGCATCTTCCCATTTCGGTATCTGATGAGCTGTATCCAAACTTCATTAGATCAGCCCCTGCTCCGCCAGCTCGGGCTCACACCAGGCCTGAGGAACACATGTGCCCGTGTAACGACGCGAGTAACGAGTACGGCGCTAACGAGGCACCTTCCCACGCCTGGCAACAACACTTCAGGCTGATAAACAAATATCGGGTGTGGAATTAGCTTTATCAACAAACAGCTCTGTGATTAGCTCAGACTTCTCTCCAGGAAGCTCCATGGTATTCCCCAACAATTTCTCAGGAGTTGTAAGAAAATGCAATTGTTCTTAGAACTTTGCCATTAGGGGGATAATCTCCTTCCCTTTCCTTCAGCGATGCAGGACATCTAAAAGCATTCACAGTGTGCCAATAAATTCCTTTCACACAGACTCCCACTACCCCAGTCATCCCATGGAGCCATTCCCAGACCACATCCAGCCATTCTGCTCAGGCTGCTGCTATCCCAGGCCTCCTGTCACCTCTCCCTGGAGGAAAAGCCAAGTTTTACACCCAAAATCCTGACAGCCTCCCCCACAGCAGCAAGTTCTGCATTCTCACAGAATCCCTCAGTTTGGAAAAGACCTCCAAGATCATCCAGCCCAACCCTTGGCCAATCCCCACCTTGTCAACGAGACCATGGCACAAAGAGCCACATCTCAACTCTCCCCATATGGCTCAAAGCTAAATGGTAAGTGACAACTCAGCTGAGGGATCAAGAGAACTTCCTTCGACAGGCAAACCATGAGGTCAGGGCAAATTATTCAGAGAAAATTTCACTGCTGGTAATAACCTCCAAACCCCCACCCTGCCTGAGCCAGGCTCTGCTCGCCCCGTGGTTGTGGTTGTTGCTGGAAGTGGCTGTAATTAACTGCCTGTGCCGAGCCAGGACTGTACCTGGTGCTTCAATTAAAGCTCAGCCCTTCAGCGCCGCGAGAGGTGCAGCTAATTCACCGAAATCCTCATTGCCAGAAAGACATTTCATTTCAGGTTTGAAATTGAATTACTTGGTCAGAGCCCAGGAGACCACACCACCTTCAAGTGAAGTGATTATAATTTCCAAACACCCTGTTAGGATTCCTGTCCCTGAGATAACCACGAGGCATCAGGGACACAACCAAGTGACCTGCTGATGGGCACGTTTGCACTGGAAGGCTTCAAGGGATGCAGAGCACTCAAAGGAGGCCACTACAAATCCTTAACTTCCTGCACAACTGGATGTTAGGGAAAAATTGTTCACTCAAAGGCTATTCCAGGCCTGGCACAGCTGCCCAGGGCAGTCGTGGAGTCCCATCCCTGGATTTGAGCTGTGTAGACATCACTGGGGATGTCACCACTGGAGACACAGTTAGTGGTGGCCTTGGCAGTGCTGGGGAACAGTTGGACTCAATGACCTTATGATCAAACCTAAATGACCCTGTGGTTCTATAGGACTTTCCACATCCTTTCAGAAAGAGATCTCAAGACTAATTTCCTTTTAGAGACTCTTCCCACCCTCAGTGTATTCCCCCTGCACCAGCCACGGGAACCTGCAGCCTGGTGGCTCAGGGGCCTCAGCAGTTCTGAGCAGGAAAAGCCACAAATCAATTTGCAGTAAGGACTAAACATTGATTTCTCTGAAGCTGCTGTATAATGTAAGTTCATGTGATGGGACTGAGACTCTGCAAAAATAGATCATCTGTTAATTTGCATTAATGACGCTTAACAGTGCTTGTCAGAGAGGGATTAAGGAGCTGTGCACTAGTCCCAACCTCCACCAACGGCACAGACACTACTGGGGTGCCCAAAGGCAGCAGAGCACCCACACTGCACCCACTCCACCTCTAGCCCTTTAGGGGCATCACTCAGTAATACACAGCTGGTGTAGTTGTGGCTTTCAAAATCCATCCCAAAGAGCCAGAGCCACCACTTCCCCATTCAAAATCCATCCCAAAGAGCCAGAGCCACCACTTCCCCATTCAAAATCCATCCCAAAGAGCCACAGCCACCACTTTCCCATTCCAAATCCATCCCAAAGAGCCACAGCCACCACTTTCCCATTCCAAATCCATCCCAAAGAGCCACAGCCACCACTTTCCCATTCCAAATCCATCCCAAAGAGCCACAGCCACCACCTTCCCATTCAAAATCCATCCCAAAGAGTCACAGCCACCACTTTCCCCATTCCAAATCCATCCCAAAGAGCCACAGCCACCACTTTCCCATGCAAGAGTCTGGAGTGAAACCCACTCATTTCCAACAAACAGGCTGTGGCAGCTTTGCAGACTTGCTGGGGAAAGTTGTGCTGAGAGTTTTCCTTTTCCCACTGCTCCTTACTGCTCAGGTTCTCAAAGCTGGCAACAAACACTCTATTTTCCTTTCCGGGATGAAACTGCACTGCTAAAACCTGAAGCACCAGAGCTCACCTCTGAGAGAAACGAGACATTTCACTTGTCCCTTGTTAAGCTGTTTAGGCTGTTGAACTGTGATTTTCCTTTCTTAAATCACAAGGCCCCAAAGAAGAGTTATTAAAACACATGGAGTGAAAGCACAACGTGGAGACTCGGAAGGGTTTAACAAGCTCTGGGGGAAGAGCATCAGGCAAGAGCAGCAACTCCAGTGCAGCATGTTGGGGCTCCCTTCTCATTAACTGGGCTGCTCTGGGACCTGAACCTGTTCTGGTAGTTACCAGGAATCACAACTCTCCATTCTCTGAGGCATTTCCCTCCGTTCTGTACAGACTCCACAGCTCCAGGGTCAGGGATTCCAGTGGCTGATGAGACCTGTTAGTGCATGGTTTGCCAGAGCATCATCCCAAGAAGTTCCAGTTGGTCTGGATGGCCACACCAGGCGGCCCAGGCTTTGCTCAGAGACTCACTGTGCTGAGCTGCTGAATAATTCAGTGTGCAGGACTCGCAGCATATGCCAGCGAAACACATTCCATATGGACCACACTCCCTCGGGAGCAGCAGCACATCTCCCCCCACGCTGAGCTGGGGCTCCTGGCAGCGTGACAGCCCAGGCACCGAGGGCTCCTGGGTCCTCTGCCACCCCAGCAGGGGCCAGAAACGTGGGGAGGGAGAGGGATGGAGGGACAGAAGTCTCCTTTGCCAGCCAGCAAAGCTCCAGCCCCACAACCCCAAAACTCCAACCAGAGCTGCACACACAGCCCTGCAGAAAACCAATTAATCAGTCTAATTCCTTCAGACCAATTAGTCTCCTCGTGACTGAAGTTTTCCACAGAGTTTTAGTGAAGGAAACTTGATCCTCTCCTTCCTTCTCCAGGCAGATTTTCAGCCCACAAGGCTCTGTGACCAGGACAGCTCCATGCACACTGTTCTCCCACATCAGCGACACTCATGCACCACAGCACGAGAACATGTGTGTGTGCAGCTCCTGTGAGGACCTGAGCACTGTCCTGCAGGGAGTTTCGCCCACAGCAGAGAGGGAAGGGCTCTCTCCTGGGAGACAGACATGGAGAACATGCTCAGTGCTCCAGGCACACTGGGCAGTCAGGGCTGCACTGACCCATCGACACACAGAACCAGCCCTGGCATCCTCCCAGATTCCAATCAATAACTGAACAGAAGGTGATACCAATCCAGAAGATAAAAATCTCACTAAATTAAATTAACATGTACAGTGTAATCAACATTCATTAAGCCAATTTACTCAAGCAATGACCTCAGCAGCTTTCACTTAATCATACCCTTAAATGTCAAATCCACATGCAGATCTTGTGTAAATCCTTTCCAATTACATCTTATTAAAAACTTTGAATAAATAAATGTCGCTGCAGTTGGCTGTGTGCAGCGAGCACAGTTACACCCGAGTGTCAGTGCCACACACTCACCTGTGTGGGACTGCCAGGGAACCCCTCTGTGCCACACCAGGGGGGACCTGGGGAGCAGAACAAGGCTCTGAGATGGCCAAGAGAGAG